>NC_037668.1:96912384-97115230 GCF_003255815.1 Theropithecus gelada | reverse complement strand
ACAAAAAAAAAAAAAAAAAAAAAAAAAAAAAAAAAAATTGCTGGGCGTGGTGGCGGGCGCCTGTATTCCCGCTACTCAGGAGGCCAAGACAGGAGAATGGTGTGAGCCCGGGAGGCGAAGCTTGCAGTAAGCAGAGATCGCGCCACTGCACTCCAGCCTGGGCGACAGAATAAGGGAGTTCTCTGAAAATTTAAATCTCCCTCTGTTTGTTTACTCAGAGATCTAAACTAGAGTGCAGGAACAATTAGGAATTCCATGGTTACCACACATGTAAGCCATGTCCTCCATGCTGTTAGCTTCTCATATTTTGATCTCTTTCTGCCTAGCTCTCTTGTCTGTCTCTGGATTGTTTCAAATCATAAGAGAAAAGGAATATCATTTATTGCCTCTTGCAAAGTAAATACTCCTCTATTTAATTGACGGAATGAACCAATGATGTCATTTAACAATTTGTTTGCTGGTGATCTCTGCTGCTCAAATCTCATTTACGTACACATTTACTTGTTTGATCTTCACAATAATCCCATGGAATTGGCAAGGCAAAGGCATTATTGACATTTTACAGGTAAGATTTTTCCTCAAATGATGGAGTAGCTCTCTCAGCCTGTTTAGCTCTCAGGAACTCGGTGAAGTCCCGGATTCACAGTGCCACAATAATAATACAGCAGTAGGATTCTAACATTGGAATGATGGGCACATTGGCATGAAAAAGGGTGGCCTTATATCTTTGCTCTGGCCCTTTCTCCTTTGATTCTTTGTTCAATTACTTCAGCTGTTTGGGCACAAGTCTCCTACTCTGTAACATCGAGATAACAATCACTCTCTCTCAGAGTTGTGTATATTAAATAAGAACACATAGAAACAGCACTACCCCTCTAACATCATTATTGTCTAGTAACAGTGGTCGATGGGAAGTACAGTCTGTACATGAAGGGAAACAGAGATTCAGATACTTATCCTGATGCCTTGCCATGGCCCTCAAATTCAGATTCCTAGAAACAAATTTTTACTTACACCCATATGTGCTTGCATTTCAAGGATTTGTTAGGTCTGATCAGCTGCTATTAATGACAAAATGCTGCTTGAGCTTGGTTGCTTTACAGTCTCTCTTTATAGCTTTGTAAGGTTAGGAAAAAATCCCTGAAATATCCTTGTGGGGCCATATTTATAAATTGTCACAGGTGTTGCTGGACCACTGTGAGCACTCAAATTTATTTTTATAGTCATGTTCACGTTCATGTAACTTTGGGTCTTTCATCTGGTCAATTAATGACTGCAGTAAAATAATGTGGAAAATCACCTAACACCACTATTCCAATAAAATAATTTGTTGCTGGTTAATGTAACAGCAACATTGCTTTAGAAAATATCTAGCAAATGTATTGAACATACATACCACACCTTCTTCCCAAGAAGGGCTTTTGTTGTTCATTGTCATGTTAATGAAACAGTTAAGTTAAAACAGGGGGTCAGATTTATTTTTTCTTTTCTGTGTATAGAAATAGTCATGTAATTTGCCCCTCTGTCATCAGAAGTAAATGCATTAAGGGAATCAATGGTAAACACTTTCCAGTGTTATCTTCAGCTTCGTTCTTGCTTGCTGTCTGAAAGAAGCTGTTGCTGGGGGAGGTGTATACCTTCAAGACTGTTCGTACTTTTGACACTTTGGGTAACTTCAAGAACAGAAGCTTTGAAAATCTAAATTACTCATCTCTATTCTGTATGATTATTGCTGTCATTCAGTTGAATGAAATTAAACTTGCATCATCACACAGAACCAAATTATAGAACACGTTTTTTTTTAAATGTTATTTCATTTAATTAAAGAGTAAATAGAATTCTGTTTTGCTTCAATTGTTTGATATAAAATATACATTGAATAAAAGGGAAAGCATTAGTTTCTGTGAGAAATGCAGTAAATAAAATTAAAATTGGAAGGAGGCACTACCCCTAGATGCTATTTATGCAACTATTCTTTTCATTTTATTTACCAGAAAGGTTCACCAAAACCTAAAATTTTCCCGTTCTTACTGCCTTGCTAAATTTTAGCCTCGTGTTTTGTTTTCATGGTGGTGGGGGAATCTTCTTTTGAAATACTTTTGTTTTTGGAGAGAAGCATGAATAATTTCTAACACAGAGAAAACAATCAGGCAGCCTGGAGCAGATCTTCCTCTTGGTTCTCACACTTTTTTCATGGTACCCATTTTTTAAATGTGTAAATTTCACTTGAAAATTGGGATTAGTGGGTCGTCTTGAAAAGAAATAAAATCTGGTCACAGTGAACCCACATTTCTGCATGACAAACCTCAGCAGAAGCTGGGACATGTGAACTCCAACTGCCTAAGTCCCCACTAGGCTCTATTGTCTCTCCATGCCTGCCAGACTGTTTTACTCAGTTAAGCTGCTGGAATGACTCCTAAAGGTATGTATGCATACATTTGTAAATAAATATGTTAATTTTTAAACAGCAGAATAATACTTAAAAGGGAAGGAGAGGCAGCCTCCAAGTCTACCTCTGATTACTTTAAAAATTTTCCTAGAATAAGTGTGATCTTAGGCAATTTTCTTATTTGTAAAACCAGAAATAATATTTGTAATTCCTATCTTTTGTAGTTTTATGACAATCACTAAGATGCTGCATATAAAACATTTGATCATAATGACTGGTACTCTTAGGTGTGCAATAAATGTTAGCTACAAATGTTCTATGACAGCAAAATAAATGTAGTTTTAACAATTGACTTTGAGTTTCTATGAGTAGCAGATGCCTTGTTTCAGGATCTTTGATTTTCAGTTGCACTGTTCCCATTGAATACACTAGGATAATTGCCAGTGGACATGCTGCCTCTGTCATTCTGGGTGAGATCACTTGGTCTTGTGCTTTGCGCGGGGTAATGAGTGTATTAGGAAAAACTGAAGCAAACATGTGGGTGGATATTTCTTGTCAGAGCTTTGATTTGGATTCCTTGCAGAACAACAGAAATATTCATTATATTTTCATTTCTCAAATGCAAAGAATAGCAGAGTTTCAAAAACAGGAGAGTGAGGCACTACCCTAAAGGAAGTTGTTTTAACACATTTGAAAGCAGCCTCTAGGAATCAAGGCATCATAGATGTTTTCCTCATTATTTCTCCTGATCATTATTTGGCACCTTTATTTGTTTTGATCCCTTCTTACAGACTTGCCAATGTTAATTTGCTGCAAATGTGATTTTTGGACCAGCAAAGGGTCTGCAGCTCATGCAGAGTATAGTAGATCATTAAATAGATTTCTGATTTACTGCCCTTAATATCTTCTTCAGGAACAGCAGTAGAAGCTTGTGGTTGGGGGTGGAGGGTCTCTGATTACAATCATGGGTAGAGAAATGGTTTCTTCTGACATTTTTCTTTTAGAGAGACTAAGCAAAACTGCCATACAGTTTAACAGTACCCTTCTTAACTCACTGCAGGTTGCCATGGAAACAGGAATCTCGCCTCAACATGAAAGGCATTTAGGAAATCTGTTAGGTTTTAACACTAGCATGATCTAAGCATCCTTGCTCACCACTAACAAGTCTAGCATCTCTTTTAGAATATCATTAATACTCATTAAATTTCTCTGCATATGGTTTTGGAGGTCTTCATATCATCTTTGATTTTTAAAAATTTTTTTGTGAGTGACCATCTTATCAGAGAATATGCATTTTGAGAACTATACTTAGCTCATCTAGCACATGAAATAAGACTCACTTTTACTTACACTGTTATTTTCACATGATCCACATTTAGATTTTAATAGAGAATAGCATGATTCCAATGGCAATTAAGAAAATGTGCTAATACTTGGGAAATGTATTTATAAGAAAGAAGGACCAAGTGGGAATTTTTGTTCTGTAAACAAAGTTTAATATAAAATGCCCCTATGGTTACTTGTTTGTGCTGGGTAACTTTTAGGTTAGCACTCATATATTAGTTTAGTTTTGCCAAGTAATTTAATTTTAGCATTTGTTTTCTAAGACAGTCTACTTAGGAATCTTAAAACACCTAAAAATCTTTTAAGATTATGTTTCTGGCAAAATCAGTTTGACTTTTTGTTTTGTTGAACTATAAAATGTGATTCAAGAGCCACTTATTTGCTTAAAACAACTATACCAATGGCTAAATCACCATTTTCTTCTATTTTACAAAAGAAGGAAAATGTAGGTGTACTTTTAGGGAAAAAAATGAGAAAAGATCTATGAAATATGACTCAAAATCTTACTTTTTCAAAAATGTGAAATGAAAGAAGTCACTTGTTCAGTAGTTAATCTTCTCCAGTTGACCATGACTTCACAAATTGGTGTATTTCTTCCCCTTATTGAAAGATTTTTAGTGGCTCTCAATGCTTATTCCTGGCATAGAGCAAGTGGCAAGTTGTGATGAACACGGACTTTGGAGTAAGAAAGCCCAAGTTTAATTCTCAACTCCGTCACTTGCCAATTGGGTGAAATTGCACAAGATATTTTAAGCCCCCTGCACCTCTTTTCATCATAAAGTTGTTATAAGAACTAAGTTAGACAATGCATGTGCCACACTTAGACTTCTGCTATCAGGCACACATACTGGCACATAATACATCCACAGTGAATTCAATTACAAATATTATTATATTAATTTTATAGCTTGGATAATTTGACAGCACTGGTAAGCCAGTATGTCTTTTTTTACTAAAATCAAGTCTCTTAGCAGAACAGCCAACCAGGTATAAATTGGGCTGCTTGTAGCTCTCCTTCTTCTTGAGCTTGTTGTTTACCTTTGGGAAAAGTGGATTAGTAATACAATGTCCAAAACCCAGAGGATAGATAAGAGGATAACATATTAAGAACAAGCACAAACTGGAAATTTGATTTTTAGGTGGGACGTTGAACAAAACCAACCAACCAGTCATTTCTAGTTGAGAAGAGTCAGAGCATGTCTATAAGCAGTTCATTCATTGGCTTGTGTAGCTTTGGGACCATAATGAATTGGTGCATAATAAATTATTTATCATGAGAAGATCCAGAGTCCTATAGGATTATTCTAATTTGGTGTTTAATTTCTTTTATGTTGAGGTTTAAAGATAAAATGAAGTATATCGCTTTCCAACTCACCACGAATCAAAAGGGAATAAAGAAAGTAGTAATCAGATGGAGACAAAAAGTCAATTTGATCAATGACTTAAATAATTAGCTCTTAAGAATGTTGTTTGGGGTAACAGTGAGATTTTAAAAACTGTACCAAATATAAGCATGTACAAATATAAACACCCAGTCCTGGGCAGCACTGCAAGAGAGCAGCCTTCCCTCCTCAGGGAAAGAGATTACCAGTATAAAACTCACAGCAGGAATGAGAAGAGCAGAAAGCACGCTCACAGCAGGCAGGCAGCTTCCAAGGACAAAGAAAGCAGAGAGCAACCAAGATGTCTAAGGCCAGTACCTGTTCTGGCCAACAGCAGACAGGAGCATGTATTCTTTGGAGACAGGCAGATACAAAACGAAAGAAGCTATAAGAGAAGGGTCAAGCCATGCATTCTCAGCTTATTTCCCTAAGTACCAATCAGATAAAAAGGTAGTAAGAGAGGCCAGGAAGTCTTACTCCAATGGATGGTAGTCTACCTTAGTGTGAAATAAGTGTGCTGGTTTGCTAGGGTTACCATGACAAAATACCCAACTGGGAGGCATAAACAAAAGTAATATGTTTTATCACAGTTCTGGAAGCTGGAAGTACAAGATCAAGGTATTGGCAGGTTTTGTTTCTTCTGTGGCCTCTCTCTTTGCTTGCAGATGGCCACCTTGTCCTTTGTCCTCCTGTAGTCCTGGTGTTTCCTCCGTGTGTTTGCACACCCCCGGTCTCTCTCACTCTCTCTCTCTGTGCACGTTCCAATTTTCTCTAATAAGGACACCATTCAGATTGCATTAGGGCCAACTCTAATGGCCTCATTTAACTTAATCGCCTCTTAAAGGCCCTATCTTTAAATACAGTCTCATTCTAAGATACTAGAGGTTAGGGCTTCAACATATAATTTTGGAGGGGATACAGTTTAGCTCATAACAATATGTTCACCTTAACAGCACAGTAATAACTATAGATTTTGCATTGCAATTAATATTTTGCTAACTTCTTTATTTTTTTTTTTCACTGAAAAAAATCTTGCCTCTTAGACAGCTTTTTCAGGAGTTAAGCTGTGTTCACAATGAGGGTCAAACCTGCATCTTACAGCTTAAAAACTCAGTGATGTATGCAAGCAAAATGAGGAATTGCCAAGTCTACCTTAAAATGACCATTTGCCATACAGTTATTTGATAGACCCATTAAATTCCAGTAAATTCAAAATGTTCCAATGTGACTAATCATTCTAGAAATGCCAATAAAAATGAAACAATAAAACAATTATTTTTTTAAATTATAAGAATTATATTTTATTAAAGATTTGTTTTATTATAGTTCTATGTGATATGGGGTTCTAAAGTCACATAAACTTTTTCTTCTGGAGAACAGCTTGTTTAAATAAAGCTGAATACTGTTAGAGAGTAAGAAGAAAGATAAAGCCTGTTACCTTTGGCACAAATAACTATGAATGAAAAGAAATTAAGTGAAGCTATGAAGAAAAATCATTTGTTCTTTCACAGCATCTTTGTATGGAGACATCAAGAACTTTAAAAATGCTCCTTAGTTAGGTTATATGATACACTGCACCTTGAAAATTCCCTCTTGTCTTAGTGCATTTTGTGCTACTATATCAGAATGGACAGACTGGATAATTAATAAAGAAGAGAGATTTCTTACAGTTCTGGAGGCTGGAAGTTCAAGGTGGAGGTACACACAACTAGTGAAGGTTTTTATGTTGTGTCATCCCATAGTGGAAGGCAGAAGTACAAGAGAACTCAAGAGAGCAAGGGGTGGGGGGCAATCTTGGTTTACAACAAACCCACTCCGGTGATAATCATGTAAATCCATTTATGAGGGCAGATTCCTCGTGAATCTAATCACCTTTGAAAGGCCCCACCTTCAAAACTGTTGCATTGGGGATTAAGTTTCCCATTCATGAACTTTGGAGGACATATTCGAACCATGGTGCCCTGAATTCAAATCTAAAATCTTTGGATCTTGCAACCAGACTGTAGAACAAAGAGAATGAAATAGAAGCTTTTTCAAGGCTATTTAGATCCATGAGTAGGCACCAATGTTCTGCTCATCCTTTGAATATGCTACATAAATTGGGAAGAATTAGGACCAGGTCTTCCCCAAACTTCTGGATCATACTTCAGTGTATAGTTAGATAATAGGGAAAATGGAATTAAGAAAAATAATTCAGCCCCTTTGGTTTTGTGTTAAAATTACCAATAGGCCAGGCGTAGTGGCTCACGCCTATAATCTCAGCACTTTGGGAGGCTGAGGAGGGTGGAACTCCTGAGGTCAGGAGTTTGAGACCAGCCTGGCTAACATGATGATGCCCTATCTCTACTAATAATACACAAAATTAGCCAGGTGTGGTAGTAAGCAGGTGTAATCCCAGCTACTCAGGAGGCTGAGGCAGGAGAATTGCTTGAACCCAGGAGGTGGAAATTGCAGTGAGTTGAGGTCATGCCATTGCACTCCAGCCTGGGCAACAAGAGTGAAATTCTGTCCCCCCCACCAAAAAATTACTGATATTAGTATCAAGAACTAAGATTAATTGAATCCTAATTCTATAACAACGCTGCTAAAACATTTGAAGTTTCATTATTTTAAGACACTCTTGTACATAACTACCATGGTACTCTGCAAAAGGCTGAGAAAAAACTAGAACATGGAATGAAATGTGGTGTCTGGCCCCATGGTGCTTATAGTTACTGAAAAACCAGACATTAACAACTATATAACAGCTATAGTACTTGCTCATGAAGTCAAAGTTAGTTATTGAAGAGAAGCACAGGAAGCAAAGACTCACTATGTCTGGATAATCAAGGAAAGCTTCACAGAGGAGAAGACAGTTAGCCTGGATGGTGATGGATGAGAATTTTGTAGGAAAATTTTTTCTAAAAGATTGAGGCAGAACATAAGAGAAGGACTGCTTAGTAGAAATGTGTACGATGAAATATAATGAGTGGAATGTTGGATGTGGAAAAACAGTTTGATGTTAGATAATGGAGGGCTTTGATAAAGTTTTCCAGAAATGGGAGAAATAACATATGATTTTTGCAACTAGAAGATGTCTGAAAGCATGGAGAGAGTGGCATGTGGATAGGAAAGCAAGTGGTGAACAACTTTTCCTGTGAAAGCATGTACTCCCCAGTCTTAGATTTTTCAAGGGCAACCTGAACATTACATCCTTTCCTAAGCTAATGTATTGTTATGTACCCAAGAGCTTTGAACATGTGGTCACTTGAATGAAACATCCTCACACATTCCATCTCCCTTTGAACAGCATAATATAACCATAACAGGAAAAATTTTAATTTGTTTCACCAACAAAAATATCTAAGTTCTTCCTAGTCTATCTTGTTAACATTTATATGCACTTACCTTAAGTCTGTGCTGTTAACTTTAGCATCTTGTCTTCTGTTGTCTTGCCAGACTGTGAGCAAGACGCTAACCCCAAATGATGTAGTCAATGGTAAGTAAGCCTTCTTGCCTCTACTTTATAAAATATTCTCTTTTACTTTTATTTGAGTACTGTTATCTCTTGTTTTGCCATGCTGGTCATTACATCTTTGACCCATATGCCATTAAAATCGCAGCCAAGAGTTGGCTCAAAGCCATTCTCAGATGTTTGAGAGAACTCAGAAATGATCTCAATCCGATCGAGTGACATCACAGAGGCTTTTCCTCCACTTATTGGCTGATGAACCTGTGTAGGGATTTTAGCTTCATCCTATGCATTCTTTCTTTTGAACAAATTCATGATGTTTGTTGATTAATGTTGCTGAAGTAAATTAAAGTACCTGACTTTTTTATTTTTAATTTCAACTTTAATTTTAGATACAAGGGGTATATGTGCAGGTTTGCCACGTGGGTATATTGCACCGAGGTAGTGAGCACAGTACCCAATAGGTAGTTTTTCAACCCATGTCATCCCTGACTCCCGTCTCTAGTGATCTGTAGTGTCTGTTGTTCCTGTTAATGTCCATGTGTGCTCAATGTTTAGCTCTCACTTATAAGTGAGAATATGCAGTATTTGTTTTTCTGTTCCTTTTTTAATTCACTTAAGACATGGCCTGCAGCTCCATCTGTGCTGCTGCAAAGGACATGATTTCATTTTTTTTTTATGGTTGTGTAGTATGCTATAATATATACTAATATGTACCACATTTTCTTTATCCAGTTCCCCATTGATGGGTACCTAGTCTTTGCTATTGTGAATAGTGTGACAAGAAACTCAGGAGCGCAAGCATCTTTTTGGTGTAATGATCTATTTTCCTTTGGGTATATACCCAGTAACGAGATTGCTGGGTTAAGTTATTCGAGAAATCTCCAAACTGCTTTCCACAGTGGCTGAACTAATTTACATTCCCACTAACAATGTATAAGTGTTCTCTTTTTTCCACATCCTCACCAGCTTCTGTTGATTTTTACTGTTTAATAATAACCATTCTGACTGTTATGAGATGGTATCTTATTGTGGTTTTGATTTGCATTTCTCTGTTGATTAGTGATAATAAGCATTAGATCCTTAACTTTCACCATTTACAAAAATTAACTCAAGATGAATTAAAGATTTAAATGTAAGACCTCAAAACTATAAAAATTCTGAAAGAAAACCTAGAAAACACCCTCCTCGACACTGGCCTTGGCAAAGAATCTTTGGCTAAGTCCTCAAAAGCAATTGCAACAAAAACAAAAATTGACAAGTGGGGCCAACTAAAGATGTTCTGTACAGGAAAAAAAAAAAATCAACAGAATATAAAGATAACCTACAGATAAGGAAAAAATATTTACAAACTATGCATCTGATACATGTCTAATATCCAGAATCTATAAGGAACTTAAATCAACAAGCAGAAATAAATAACCCCAGTTCGGCGCGGTGGCTCACACCTGTAATCCCAGCACTTTGGGAGACCTAGGCGGGCGGATCACAAGGTCAGGAGATAAAGACCATCCTGACCAATGTGGTGAAACCCCATCTCTACTAAAAATCTAAAAATTAGCTGGGCGTGGGGGCACATGCCTGTAATCCCAGCTACTCGGGAGGCTGAGGCAGGAGAATAGATTGAACTAGGGAGTCAGAGGTTGCAGTGAGCCAAGATGGCACCACTGTACTCCAGCCTGGTGACAGAGTGCGACTCCTTCTCAAAATAATAATAATCATAATAATAATCATAATAAAACGATTAAAAATGGGCAAAGGACATGAACCAAGACTTCTCAAAAGAAGACATTCAAACAGCTTACATACATGAGAAAACATTGTGCTTTTTACATGTATTGACAAATCATAATTTTGATTGGTCTTTACCCAGTGATGACATTAAAATGTATAGAATTCTTAGTGTATTGACTCTGGTATACCAAAATGCCTAACTGACAACCCCACTTAAATGTCTCACTGGTATCTGAAACTTAACATGTCCCAACACAACTTCTCCTGTTGCTTCCAACTGCTGTCTTCTCCATTTCATTAAATGGAATGACTATTCACCTACTTGACCAAGACTTACACTTAGGAATCATTCTATGCTCCTTTTTTCCCTCCCTATACTTTAAATGCAATCTGTCACCAAGTCAAGTCAGTTTTATTCTTAAAATATTTTTAAAATTTAACCTCTTGCTACCACCTTCATTGCTACTTACCAAGTAAAAACAACCTGGATTGCTTCGGAATCCTTCTAATGTCTCTGCTTTTACTCTTGTTCCCTCCATTTATTCTCAATACAGAAGCAAACGAATTCAGCTTTTAAACATGTAAATTAGATCATATTCTGATTGCTCAAAATCTCCCAATGCTCCAATACCTTCTTGTTGCAGTCAGAAAAATATATCAGCTTCATTCCATGGTGCACATCTAAGGCCCATCACCTTCTCCCAAATATCTGGGCAAACTAATTAGGAAGCTCAGCTGCTCCCTGCTTTGATGCATGGAAAAGATTCAAATCAAGATCTTTGCCCCAGCCCCAAGCCTAACCACAATTTAAAAATCCAAGCCAGTCTCCTTTTCTTGCTCTGTGAAGCCATCTGTGGGCCAGCTTGGGAAGTCTACCTTGCTCTCTCAAAAAAATTTATTATATAAGGAATAAATCTATTCATATTCTCTTGGGGTGTGTGTGTGTGTGTGTGTGTGTGTGTGTGTGTGTGTATGTGTTCATCAGTCTTGACATCCAAAGCAAATGTGGGTGTGGATTCATCTTGCTTCTGCACAATGACTATCTAACAATGAAGGAATGAATAAATGATTCTTTCTGTGTGCTTTGTCTTCTAAAACTATTCCAAAATAAACTATTCTCTAATCCATTATTTTTTATTTTTTAACATGTTATTTGTATGTTTGTTCTCGTGTATGCCCTATGAAGGTTCTGTTAGTATCTGCACATCTATCTATCTGTCTATCTATCTATCTATCTATCTATCTATCTATCTATCTATCTATCTATCTATCTATCTATCTATCTAATCTATCTATTTTATCTCTTTCCTCATCAACTTGGAGTTATCATACTTGCCTCATTTACTTTTGGTACTGTGTATTACTTTCACTCCAATATCTTCATAACTAAAATTAATGGGAGGACCCCCATAATTTCTGCTTAAAGATTTAGAGTTTGGGGCTTATTATTTCTTCTGTGAGTGTTTTTTACATCATGTATCACCAAGTATTACCACTCCTGGATGTTTTGAGTGTAGAGAGAACTTTCTTTCCTATTTATCAACCTGCTTACTATTAAGAACAATTTATCTACTCTAATGGGAATTTGATCTCCTTGTATTTATCTCTGTCAAATTTTCCAGCTTTTGAGATAAATTTCAACTACTATCATATTATGGTCAGAAAACACATTGTTTCTTGCTTTATTACAGTATCTATTTACATAAACTATATCACTTTCCTTGGGGATTACTTCACATTTTTGATAATACTGACCAACATATGAGCATAGATATTCAGATCTAGATTCTATAATCTCATTCACATACAAATCATATATAAATGTGTAGTTCCTTGATCACTTGTTTATTTCTAAACCTAAAGCCCAGAAGTAAGTAGATTTACTCCATGTTTCATGCTCTAAGTTATACACAGAGCAAGTACTATGCCCTCTGTGGAATCTTCTCTCTCTTGCATTTATAGTCCAAGCCTAGTGTTCATTGTCTTTTTATAATAGCTCAGCTTTTCTCCTGATATTTTATGTCTTTCTAAAATGAACACATGAAAAAACTACTCTTCTCTTTGGTTTGATGATCAGTGCTTTTCCATCATTTCAGGACCCACTTGCTATCACAGACCTTCCTTTTCCTGTGGTTAATAATCTAGAAGGTATTTTTAACCATCTAGAATATTATGACTAGATGAAATAGCCTGTTTGTCGGGAGCATCATTCTCATTAGGTCATGTATGGTCAACGCATGTAACTTGCTTACATCACGTGGTTAACTCACTTACATTCTCTGAGTAATAATTCAGAGCTTGTCACAAGAAAGAATGCCTGGTGGCCATTCTAGTACTCTGAAATGATATCAAGAGATGACACATATCATTAACAAGAACCCTACACATAATCTCTTATCAAAACTTTTCGTCTTCAATTTTTTTGTAGTTAGTGACTGATCAGAGAGGGGCCTGCTGGGCTGATCAGGCAAAGCTTTACTCTGAGGCTGGATCATGACCGATGATGATCCTCTGCTTCATCAGCCTAGAAACATGCTCTGATTGATGCTCTCTGAAGTGAGGAAGCTAAGACTTCTACTCATAAGAGACTGAGAGAAAAATGTTTTCCTATTAATAAATAAAATGAGATAAAACTCAGCAAAGGAGCAGAATATTTGATTTACACATCCCATTCTTCTGAGAATTGCCATATGAGAAAATATAGGGTCATTATGTGAACTTGATATGACTGCAAGGGGGATTGTTAAGGCCAGTATAATAGACCTTTAACACCGTGATGAGCACCTCCACTGTCGGGTCAAACATGCCAAGTGAGTTTCAGGCCTTCCCTGGGATGGTTTTCTTGTGTTCTGGTGGAATGCAGACCACTTTCTCTCTGTTAACACATTCTTCCATGAAACAAGAGCTAAAAAATAATAGCTACCTTCTATTAAGTTTCTACAATGTTATTAATGTCTTAATATAATAACAGTTAACACTTTTAAATACCTACTATGCTGCAGGCACTATTCTCAGTAACTCGCTTATCTTCACAACAACCTTATGAAGTAGGTATTTATTACAATCTCCATTGTTAAAGATATACTGAGAAACGAGTACTCTTCACAGAAGAATGTAAAAAATGTGAATAATGATAAAATGAACACCTAAGTATTCACTATCTCTCTTAAGAAATAAAACACACATCACTTTCCTCTCCTGTCCCATCTTAATGAACCATTATTTTGAATGTGTTAATATCTTCTCTCTTCCCTAAGGTTTTTATTTTTTTTATTTTTTATTTTTTTACTCTATCCTGAATATCAATACAGGATTTCATGTTTTCTATGAATTGCTGATATCTTCTCCAATTTTATGTCTTTTTTCTGTTCACTGTATCCTTTGTAATTAATTTTCATGTAGTAAAATTTATCAATTTTTCTGTTTGAGATTTATAGCCCAAGTTTCTTGTTGAAAATATCCTACTCATTCTTGAGTTTATAATGATGATATTCCATATTGCTTTCAAGAGGCTTTATAGTTTTGACTTTTACCCCCTGGAAATGATTTTTATGAGTGATGTGACATATAGGTAATCATTTACATTTTACAGATAAAAAAATGACACAAGGTGATTAATTGCCTTGCTCAAGGTTCACAGATGGTAAATCATAGAGCTAGAAATTGAACCCAGCAGTCTGGGTCTGGATGCTGCCTCCTCAGGTATAACTACAGCAAGTACACAGACGCAGTAATGGATGTTCAGGTAAGTGAAGTGACTTGTCTAAGGTAACACAATCAGTAAGAGCTACCTACAGAGAATATGCAAAATTCAACATGCTTCATACCAGAGTTCATACACTTTCCTTACTATGGACTGCCTCCTAGGACCACATCCTGGTCTTATGATTCTGTGTCTACAAATTCTCCTTTCTCCTTGCTTTGGGGAACCATTTTATTCTTTAGTTACTTTTGCAAAGAGCTGGTTTTAGCCATATTCTTTCTATGTAACTGGTTTAACCCACAAAGTAAAAATTTATCTCTTAATTCTGAATTTATCTGATGTCATGTTTCTCTGAATTTACCACAGTCTTATTTCTTAGTCTGAATTTATATGTAATTTGTATTTCTTAGAGTCCCATCTGCTGACCTTCTAATATTGTGCATTCAAATGCTATTTATAGCAGATCATCTTACTCTTAGCTTCTTGTTACCTCTTTTTCAATGATTGCAATTAACACTTCAAGGATTTCTTTGATCTCCCTCCTTTCCTTCTCCTTGGGCTCATCTTTTACTATTTCTTTCATTTAATTCACACTCATCTAGTTCTACACAAGTCAAAGATAATAGCTGACTCTTCCCTGCCATGCCTTGCTAGGATAGAGATAAAGGTAAACTTTTTGATCAAAGTTGGCCACTGTTTCTTACTCTTAAAGATGAATTACAAATGCTCAGCCTTGTGGTTAGTTTGGCTTTCAATGAAGCAAACTTAAGTTATTTCTAGAGTTTTAGAAGGTCTCTGATACAGCCTAAATTAGCTCTAAGTACAACTGTCATGCATAGAAATTACTCTTTTGATTTTGCTAATACATCTCTCCCTGCTCAAAATGCCATTTGTCCTATGGTCACCTACTGAAATTCTGCTCATCATTTAAAGGTCAAGTCAGATATCACCTCCCTGTGGGTACTTTTCTGATCAGCCAAAGCAGAATCCAGTGCATAACTAAAGCATTTGACATCACTCTTAGCTTAATATATTCAGTTTTAGATTACTTTAGTATTATCCATATGGAGTCTCCCAATATATTGTAAGTTCCTTCAGGAAAACAACCTAGAACTTATTTTAGGTAACTAACTACAACAGTCTTTCTTGTTGGGATTATAGTTTTCTAATGAGAATTTTATAGGCCTATTGTAACATATTTGAAGGTATGTATTAAGCTTAAATGAATGACATGATTAGGTGGGCTGAATAATCCCTTATTCCTTCATGAAATTATTTAGGATTTACTCTATACCTGGAATTGTATCTTGCAGTAAAGATAATAGCATGAATATAATGCAGGTTCTATCTCATAGACTGCTGAGGTAGATAGATGAGAAACAAAAGAGAGGCCATGTGGTGTCATGGAAATGCCCATGCTTGAGTGTCAGCACAGCTCCTTGGTTACCAGCTTTGGCATGTGCTATTATTGGTAGAGCCTTGGATATGCCTTCTAGTCTAATGGTGCCTAAATGTTTTCATTTGCAAAATGATGGGAATAAATTTTCACCTTTTGGGAAAGCTTTTAGGTATGGAGATAATGCACAATTATCAATAGATGAAAATGATTATTATTATAGCATAATATAACATATTAGCTAATGTGAAAGCAGCCAAGATTGTTTTAAAACAATTCAGACTGGAGGATTAATTTAGATGACTAAGTTAATCAAGTGGTATGTCCACCAAAACCAGATTTGTCCTTGGGACACAGTCTGCTTGTAGAAAGAACTACTGTCAGGAGCCCTTCAAATTTCACATGCAAGAGAATAGGGAAGTAGATAAAAGTTATTTAATGATTGTTATCTGTCACTTTCTTATTAGTGGCCCTATAAAGGCCATTATAAAGTTTTAATATGTTCTCCATTGGCATAATAGCTAAGTGAATACATGGGCATTATAATCCCCTTATTACAGACATAGACACTGAGATTCAGAGAAGTTCAGTGTCTTACAGTCACACAACATCTCTGATATTGTAGTTAAAAAGCCTAATTATACTTCAAGAAAAGCTTGTGTGTGTGTGTTTGTGCGCATGTGTGTGTTTAGCCATTTTACCAGGCAGCATGTTATTGAATAATGACTTTGAACATCTTCCCTTATTAACTCCATTTCAGGTGTGTTTTGGGAACAGTGTCATCTTTTTGTTGCACCAAATGACACATAATGTACTGTCCAGGATAACAACTGAAACCTAAAGTTTTCTTTAAAAAATTCCAATCTGAGTTTTTAGAATGTAGTGGGCCTATGACTACTGGCAAATGGAGGTAATCTTTGCCCTCCTAGATAAGCAAGTAGCTGATGTACCTCTTACATAGTGGAATAGAAGACTATTATTTCTAGATGAAATAGTCTGCCTGTTGGGAGCATCATTCTCATTATATAATCTAGGTTGAGTTGATGCAAAGGGTATAATTAAGCATCACCAGAAATTTTGTCTGTGCCTCCTGTGGCTGGTCCTATTCCTTTCTTTTCTTTAAATTACTGGAACATGTTTGGCTGTACTTTACATTTCATATATACTGTGATGTAGTCAGGCTTTCAATATTATAGTCTTTTAATTAAAGAAATATCCAAAATTTGTTATGAAATAATATTACTGTATATTTAACACTGAATTGTTTATTTTCTTCTCCTTTACTATAAATTTGTGAAAATGAAGGTTCTTACATGTATTAGTAACATTATAGTACAAATATATTATATTTATGTTATATATATTTGTGTACTATATGTCTTAAATGTATATGTACATAATTACATATGTATAAATATATGCATATATAGCCTCTTAAAGTAGTCTTTTCAACAAAATAATCAACAAGATAAATAATGAGTAGAATTCAAAGTATTTTTGAACATGGTTATATATATGTTCACGTCTTCAAATTTGAGGAATTTAGTATTTTTAGTACTAAACATGAAAATGACATATAAAAGGGAATATATTTGTCCATGGAAAAAAATAGATGAGTATTCTGAGGTGATACCTTTCATAACTGGAGTGGCCTCACTATGTGGCATACTAAACCCTTGGCAACAAGGACAATGAGGAGAGGAAAGAAACTAGAATTAAAGGATATAGGGCCTGGCTCTGTGACACTGAGTCTAGTCAACATGCAAGCCCTGGCATGGTTTGGGCAGATGTCAGCACCTTTGCTTGGGGAACATGGAGACAGGAAGAATGTCAAATCTGGCCTGTGTGGCAGTGTGAAGGGCTGTTAACTAATATAACCTAGCTGTTGTTGGTGATCTAAGGACAATGTCATGTATCTTATAGCCTTGGGTAGAAAATCAAGGAGACATCAAAGAGAGGAAAAGAATCACCTGGTAAGAGTTGCACAGGTTTCATGGCCGTGTTGGTTTCAGGAAAGATCATTGTCTTATCAGGCAAATGGAACAGGCCTGCCTTGTCCTCTGGAAGTAAGTGTCAACATGCTGTAGGAGTCAGGGAGCAGAGAAAACTGTGACTTGGAATCTACTTAAACTTAACCAAATGCTTATCCATGGCACACCAGACACTGGGCCTATTTATTACACAATCCAAAGCCCATCACATGATAAACACATAGCTTCTTACATAGCCTCTGACTTTGCCAAAGTTGGCTCAGAGAGAGGGGCAGATGAACAGGGGTTTGGAAAGGCAGAGTTAGCAAGAAATTAAGTTCGCCTAAAACTGCAGCCTGTTACTGACCTACCAGATAATATCAGAGAATAGAAACAAGAAATGGGATAATGAATAGCCATTGCTCCACTTGCAGCTGATACAATAATTTGTTAGAGGTTTCCCAATCTGAAAAACAAAATCTGCCTGTCTAAAAGTCCAACTCAGGCTTCTTGGGGATCAATAAATACTTGAAAAAAAGATGATCAAATGAAGGTAGGAAACAAGCTACCTTAGATTAAAGAACAAAGACAAAAGCAACCTTCATTTTTGTAATTTTTTCCCATAACTAAATATTCCCAAATGTTTTACAAAGCTTTTAATTGCATGCTAGCAGCAGAGGAAATGCTGGTACTGCTATGTGCCAGCTTTAGCCTACACAGCGCAGGGAACATCAAATGAACTCGCTAGGTATAAGGGATTTGCAGAAAGCTCACTCGATCTCTTCTCTTGGAAAGCACACCTTCTCATTTCCAAGCACCCACACATTTAATGGGGAATAAAGTGGCCTATCTACAATGCTTTCACTGAGTAGTCATGAAAACAGGAAAGTAGTCAAGATGGGGTGATAGAAGTGGGTGACACTTGCGACCTAAGATTCCAGTTAGAACCTTATGATGCAAATATAGGCAGGGCTAGAAAACAGCGAGAGTCATGTGCATCCACAGAAAAAGACCTGAGCACCAAGTAGGGTATGAGAGTAGAGGGCAGGGAAGCTTTAGAGAACTTCAGCTGGAGAGAGACAGAATTGGCAAGACCTGGGGTATATAAAATGGTCCAGAAACATTTTAGGTTTCTCTTTTTAAAGGTTGGCCTACATTTCAGCACACCCACTCTCTTCAGATCTATAGGTAACAAAGAGCTCCCACAAGCCCTTTCTCATCTGGCCCTTAGTACAGGGACAGCATGACTAACCAGACCCTGAAATAATTCAACTGTGAACTTAGATGAGTCAAGGCCTGGAAGCCTGAAACCCTAAGACTCAATGGGAGAATTGCTTATATTTTAGTATAATAGGATTATGAATAACTGTATGGACACAGCAAGAGATGAGACTCTATATTATGCAAGAACCTTGGGAGGAAGGGCCTGGTATAGTTTGAAATGATTTCAGACTTTATTTCATATAAAACAGACATCTACTGAAAGATTTTAAGCAGTAGCAAGATAATTATTAATTCACTTTTTCAGTAAACATGGACTGAGTGCCTGCTTCTTGCCAAGCATTAGGGATGAATAACACACAGCGCTCTATCTCAAGGAGTGTACAGTTTGGTGGGTGAGCCTCTCGTGTAAACTAAAAACCGCAGCTAAGTATTTATTGGTAGTGCTATAGTAACATCATATTTTATGCTTATTTAAGGATAATAAAGAAGGATGAGAGGTTGGTCAATTTAACCTAAGTGTTGGAGGTAAGGGATTTGAACATAAAAGCTAAAAGTGGCTGATAAGATAACTTTTAAAAGATCAGTAAGAGCTCATTAGGTGAAGAACCAGAGAAAGGGCATTCTGAGTACAGGCAGACACATGATCAGGGCATGGAGATTTCAATCAGTCTGACTTGTTTGGGAAAGTGTCTGAGTCTATCTGCAACACAGGGGTGAGTGGGTGGGGTTAACAGCAGCTAGAGATACAAATCATCACCTTGGAGCCCACAGTAAGGGGTCCTGACTCTGGCAGCAGTGTGGAAAACAGGTGAAGTTTGGGGTCAATAAACAGGTTAAGAGATCATCACAATTGCCCATTCAAAAAGATCATGACACTAAACAAAACAACAGCAATGGAGATGAGAGTAGTTGTCAGGTGTCAAGCAGTTAAGGCTGCAGACATGATGTGGAGATGAGGAAGGAGGAGTTTTCCAAGTTGGCACTGTGGCTTCTGACCTGGGTCATTCTGGCTGAGGAGGGTGTCTATTCCTTTAATCTTTGCCTCCAGGAACAGGTAATAGTATTTCTTCAGTCAACCACAGACTATTTCATCATTACTAGTGAAAAACAGAAATAAACACTTTGCAGTATTTGTTGCTTTATAAAGTACTTTTCCAGATACATCTCATTTGTCTTCATCATGTCCAATAATTTAACATAGGGTTTGGCAATCAGCAACCACTTGTTGATTGAATGAATAAATGAATGAATAAAAACAGTGTTAAATGATGTTGGATAGAGATTGAATATTGTGCCTGAATTTAAATCTTAAGCATTGTGAATCTTTTTGAATCTTGAGTATTAATAATCCTAAGTATAGTGCCTGTAGTTTGGATTGAATTCTGATTCAAAGCCTAGTGTTTATTGCAATGAACCATAACAGTAGCTTTCTACACAGAAGGAAAAATAAAGATTTCAAGCCATAGCAATCAGTGTAAGATTGAGCCCCTTACCATTTTCCGCTCGTGGCCTCTAGTTATAAAATGGTAATAATATCTCTCTTAAGAGACTATTTTATGTTTAAATTAAATGAGATGATGAAATCTTCCAACACATGGGAGGTACTGGACACAAGTTAAAGGAATATGCTTTGATCATATGTTGCCCTACTTTACAGCAATTCTTTTCCTTTTTCATTCTTGCCAGTTTGTGAGATGCTGGCTACAGAATGTGGTCATTAAATTATTTCTAAAGATGATACAGAAAGGCTCTCAAGAAGACTCTACATCTTAGTACTTCCCTTAGCAATTTCCACACATTAACAATTCACATAAACAAGTTTCAGACTCAATTTGGTAACATAGACAATCATTCACTAGCAGGCAGCTACACTTAATGGCCATGTAGGATGAATGTATGGCCGTGTAAGCTGAAGGAAATTCCTGGTCTCTGTCATTTAGGTGCTCTGACAGTACTTGAGTGAAAGATTCACTCCAGAGAGTTATGAAAAATTTTAGTGCTAGGATTTGAACTTTGTTGCTGTTGATTTGTAAGAAAAAGGAAATCATTCCAAATATGATTCAACAACGGGCTAGCTATCAATTCTAACCATTGGTCACTATTTGGCATGGTACAACGATTGATCTCAATAGACGTTTTACAAGTGTATGTAATTATGCTTGACACACTATTATAATCAACAATGAAATCACAGACAATACAAAAGTGAAAGACCAGTGAGATGGGTAGAAAAGGCCCTTTAGGACCAGGACATGTGGATTCCAATATAAGCCCTGCCAAAAATGAGCACAATAACAGGATAAGTCTCTTGACTTTTCTGAGCTTCAATAAATTTTATAGTACATCACAGGGAATGGTAAGGTTTAATATAATGATATAGGTAAGATTGCTTTGTAAACTCTAGAATGCCATGTAAGTAATAAAATCAAGGTGCTATCTTTGTCATTACAGTGATCTTCATCATCATCATTGTCCTTACTTAGAATAGTCTCAAACTGAGTTTCAAGTTCAGGGTATTGATTGAAAGAAGAGCACAAGGTAGCCATCAATGGAGGTTCCCTTGAGAAGCAAAGTTCAATAAAAATATAAGAAACATATGCAATTTTTAGTTTTCTAGCAGCCACATTTAGAAATGTAAACAAAATGCAAAAAAGAGTTGATGAAATTAATTTTAATAATGTATTTTTAACCTAATATATTCAAACTAATATAATTTTAACATGCAAAAATGAGTTGATGAAATTAATTTTAATAATATATTTTAACTTAATATATTCAAACTAATATTTTAACATGTAATCATTATAAAACTGATTTTACATTATAAAATGTTTAATTACTATAATTTTCACTTTTTTTATGTTTTCTTTAGAATTATAGCATAACTAGGATGCTAAATTTTCATCAGAAATACTTGATCTGCATTTAGTTTTTATAATATTTAGAGAAAAAGTTGATGTATGTATCTATGATGTTTCAAATACACTTAAAAGTTCTCCATAACTGAATGTAGGGCCAGTTTTTAAATTTAAATTAATTAAAATTAAAAATTTGGTTTCTCAGTTGCACTAGCAGCATTTCCAGGGCTCTGTAGGTACATGTGGTAGTGACTAACAGACTGGGTAGCATAAGCTCTAGAGTATAATAATGTTTGCCAGGATTAGGGGTGGTAGAGAGAGAATAGTTCCACAGGTACTAGGAATCAGCGGGGACATGAGGATATAGGAGCACAAAAAACAATGTGTAAGAAGAAGAGTAATCATACTAATAATTTCTCACATTTCACTTTAAGAAGTACTTAGTTAATATTTAAAATATGCCAGGTACTGGGGATTCAGTGATAATTATCCTTATCCTTGAGCAACTTAGTGGCCAACAGTGGAGTTAGATTAATAAGTTTATAGCAAGTTACAGTTTAACTAGAGTTATGTGAGTGCTACTTCATCTTTTCACCACACTGTAAACTCAGTAGGAATTATCATTGTTTTAGATGAGGGTAACTGAGCTCAGAAATGCTATTTTACAATATTGAGATGAAACTTTGGGTTCAAGGATACTACTACGCTACACTCGACAGGATCATGCCAGAGGGGAGAATGTTTCCAGACTGTGCACTTGGTAGGTGCTCATGTCTTTTTCAAAATAATTGACATTCCTGTCCTTTGGTATATCTATCTACATTATTGGATTCTGACCACAGGGAAGAGTGAAAACACTCTAGAGTTTAGGCCGTCTTACCCTTTAGTAATTAGTCTTAAGATCCATCAGTAAAACATAGCTACTCCTTTTTAATTCAGAAACAGGCCCTGGGGTTGAAGATACTTTTCTTTTTCTCTTTCTCTCTCTCATAACTACTGGAAACATCTTTTTTCAAGGCAGGAGGGAAAGTGTAACCTATTTTAGAAGAGAAATCAATTTCAAGACTTAGAATCCTCTTGAGCAAGGTAAAAATCCTTAAGGCTCTGGCGGAGAATTCTCTTAGGAAGATCCACATCCTATAAGGAGTGTCCCACATAATGAGCCTTCTCAGTTCCATGAATTGCAGCAACTTATTTTCCTCAAGAACTTGAAGCCAACCTGCTCTATGCTTCCCCTATCAAGCACATCTATTTGCTATCTCTAGGCACATCTGTTCCGCTGCTCCAATTGTCTTAAGTGTCTGATAGAGAGGCAGGTGTGAGTGTCAGGATCCTCTTTCTTTGGCAGCGAAAGTTTCTTCCTGTAGGAGCCACAAGCATCTCCATCTGATAGCCTGACTTCGTTCTGCCTCACTGGCTTTGATTTGGAACCCCTACACGTAAAGCCAAATTGTTATTTCACTTGACCTGCTGAAGTACCAAAGAGTAAAAATATTGCAGACCATTTTTCTAGTTTGCTATCTCTCTTGTATTGATTGTGCTCATCCATGTTGCTGTGCTGGAAGTTGCACTTAAAATATCATATAATGCAATGTTTTCTACCCATTGAGAAAGTGTCAAGAATGTCACTTCTGGAAAATAACTGTCTTTGAGAAAAAAAAAATTAGATGTATAACTTAAGAAATGAAGTTAAAGGAAAAGGGGTGGCTTAATTTAGATTAAAGCTCAATAATGTGCTTTAAAAAAGAAATGTGTTTTTTATTCTGAATTTCATCACCATGGATTGTATCACAATTTTTTTTGTGCTGTGTATGAGAAAAAAGAATAGACTCAGCAAGGGAAGGAGAATAGAAAAAGAAGGAATAGAGGG
Organism: Theropithecus gelada; assembly: GCF_003255815.1. NCBI lineage: Eukaryota > Metazoa > Chordata > Mammalia > Primates > Cercopithecidae > Theropithecus > Theropithecus gelada. The sequence continues at coordinate 97,091,909 of NC_037668.1, read as the reverse complement.
AAAGGGAATGCCAGGCACAGTGGCTGATGCCTGTAATCCCAGCACTGTAGGAGGCCGAGGCAGGCAGATCACTTGAGGTCAGGAGCTTGAGTCCAGCCTGGCCAACATGGCAAAACCCTGTCTCTACTAAAAATATAAAATGTAGCTGGGTGTGGTGGCATGCACCTGTAACCCCAGCTACTCAGGAGGCTGAGACAGTAGAATTGCTTGAACCAGGGTGGTAGAGGTTGCAGTGAGCCAAGATCATGCCACTGCACAGAGCCAGACTCTGTCTCAAAAAAAAAAAAAAAAAAAGGAAAGGAAAGACAGCATTTGCTCCTCTATGTCTTAATCATATCTTTATCATAGAAAGGTCTTCGTTACCTTAATCATGTTTTATTCTGGTACTGCATACTACCTTTTGCTATCAGTCTTGCACCCTTTTCTTAAACTTTCATAACATAAAAGTGAGTTGTTAACACCCCCCACATAAAGACTTCATCCTGAATTATTTTGCTGACTCAGGCTGGATGGACACTACACCTAAGTTTCTCCAAAGCCTCTTTTTGAATCTGATGCTAGCACAATGTTATGGTTTCAGCCCAAGATTCACTCTGGGTTTATGACTAAAATAGTCTTCTGACTACAATGCCTCAGATTTTCTTCATATATTTTCTCTTTTTTTAATAGCTCTGCACCTGCTTACCTCCAGGGCCTGTTCTGTGCAACCTGCTTTGGGAGACTTCTGTGAGTCAGGAGAGACTCCCTATCTATGTCTCCAACAAAACGACAGAGAATGTCTGAGATATTAATATTTCCAATGCTTGATGAACAAGTGAAGGATAGATGGATGGATGAATGGGTGGATATATGGATGGATGGATGGGTGGATGAATAAATAGATGAATGAGTCAATGATGGTATCCACATGACACAGGGAAGGATGAAGCAAAAGACAAGGTGAGACTATATATGCAATAAGCTGTTACCCAGAATACTATGAACTGACACTTAACCAGCTCTGCCACACAATGATAACTGATAAGGCTAAAAGTGTCCCTGAGCCTCCAAAAAAGTTAAAGTCCCTTCTGAATTCTCAAAGGAGAAATAAAGTGCATTCCTTGTAATTCAGTATTCAGAATATTAGGTTGAACTCAAACGCTCTGAATTGGCAACACATGTAAATATTGGTGTACATCAACGTGATTTTTTTAAATAGCAAAAATTAAAAATGAAAGAAAATTCAAAAATTAATTAGCCCAACAGGCTTATTATATGAACTGTCTATACTCCTTTGTCTATTTACTCTCTAATCACTCATAAACTTGCTTCTAGCAGGTTTGTTCTCACTGTTCCCTCAAGCTGCACTTGTCAGGGTCATCAATAAGCTGCACATTACCAGATTCTGGGGTAATCACAGTCCTCATCTTATTCAGCCTACTAGCAGCATTGAAACAATTGATAATGTTTTCATTGAACCTACTTTTTCACTTGGTTTCCAAGACAATATTTTCTCTTGGTTTTGCTCGTAACTGATATTTCTTTTTCTCAGTGTCTTCTGACGGCTTCTCCTGTTCTCTAAACCTGTGCTCCTGCCCCTCATCGTCTGTGCCTTTACTCATTCCCTTGGTGATGCCTTCCACTGCTATGGTTGCAAATCCATTCATATTTAGATGATTCCTGGATTTTAATCTCAAACAATTTCCCACATTTATCTTACTACTGACTCAAGATCTCCACTTATAGATGTAGCATCTATATCTACAATCTATGCGTAACTGTATCTGTATCAATATCTATATTTTCTCTATATATTTTAACATCTAACTCTGATCCTTTGCTTCTTCTCTACCCATGCTAAGTCCACTCTTCTTACAGTTTTCCTCATCTCAGTAAATGAAATTTTAGAGTCATCCTTGATTGTTCTATTTCTCACACATCTCAAATCCAATTCTAAAGGAAAAATTTCATGCTATGAAATAGACCTTCAGAATAAACCTAGAATGATTTTTCCCTGCTTTCCCTGCTACCACCCTAGTCCATGTCACTAGCAGTGCCTAACTGGCCTCCTTGCATTTACAGTTGCCCACCCTCTGCAACAGTATCCACTCCATAGAAGAGTCAGAGTTTTAAAAAGTGGTCAGATCATGCCACAAATCTACTCAAAATTCCCCAATTAGATTCCCCTCTCAGTAAAAAGCAAATACCTCACCATGAGCTTTGCGCTCTGCATGACGTGTTCTCTGCCAACTCTCTGACCTTGTCTTTTACCACCTGACCCTCGTTCACTATGCTGCAATCCCACAGCAGCCTTGCTGTTTTGGTGGCTATATTAAGCATGGGTTTGCCTCAGGCTCTTTGACCTCACTGTTCCTTCTGCCTGGAACGCTCTTTCCCTACAAATGTGTATGTGCTCGTTCCTTTATTTCCTTTAGGTCTCCGTTCAAATATCACCTTAGCAGAAATGCCTCTACTGACCACGTTATTTGAAATTTTACCCACCTGCTTCTTTAACCTCTTTATCCTGTTTCATTTTTTGTAACTCTTAGAAGAACTTGACATATATATTTACATGTATCTATTCATTTGTGTGCCTGTCTGTTTTTTATCTCTTCAAATACAATTTGAATTCCAGGAGAAAGAGACTCTACTTGTTTCATTTACCACTGCCCTCAGCACCTAGAACAATGCCAGAACCTAGTAGGAACTCAATAAATAAATAGTTTAAAATATATGAATAAAATGGAGACTTAGACAGTGGCCTGGAGTGGCCTGAAGAGTCAGTAAAAGAGATGGAATTCTGCCTCCCAGTTTGGTGGTATCCTGCTTGACCGCTAATAGACGGATTTCTAAGCAGATGGGATTGTAGGAGTATTGTGCATGTTCATATACAGAGCATAGAATATCAACAGTTCATTTGATTATTATTTGCTGATTATTCACTTCGTGTGAGGCACTGAGGCACAGAATGAATAATGCAGAACACGTATTCTCAGACTACGAAAAATTCTCAGGAAATTGTACTGTTGGAGTCCAGGCAAAGAACTCTTTTCCTAGGTCCATGGTGTTTGTGTAATTAAGATGATAATGCTGGCCGGGCGCGGTGGCTCAAGCCTGTAATCCCAGCACTTTGGGAGGCCGAGACGGGCGAATCACAAGGTCAGGAGATCGAGACCATCCTGGCTAACCCGGTGAAACCCCGTCTCTACTAAAAAGTACAAAAAACCAGCCGGGCGAGGTGGCAGTCGCCTGTAGTTCCAGCTACTGGGGAGGCTGAGGCAGGAGAATGGCGTGAACCCAGGAGGCGGAGCTTGTAGTGAGCTGAGATCTGGCCACTGCACTCCAGCCTGGGCGACAGAGCGAGACTCCGTCTCAAAAAAAAAAAAAAAAAAAAAAAAAGATGATAATGCTTGAGTAAGTTCTGCAGAATTGAATGGCCAGGCAGAAGTAAGGGCATCCTAAACAATGAGACAACATGTGCCAAACTTTAGAGTCACAAGAGAGGCCAGCATGTTTAGGAAATTGCAAGAAATACAGATGACAAAAAGAATGAAAGGAGAGGAGGGAGGCCAAAGAGACAACCAGGGACCACACAGTGGAAGGCTTGAGAGGTGATTCTACAGCATGTGGATTCTAGTCCTGAAGACTGTTGGGATACTCTGAGTGAGAGATTTTAAACAAGAGAAGAGAAAGAGGATTTCCATTTGGGAAAGATAATTCTATTTGCCACTACTGAGAAACGCTGTTTGGAAAGACACAAGGAAGCCAGTTAGGAGGCAATTGTCATAATACAGGCAGCAAGGTAATGGGGGTCTGATATAAGGTGATGATAGTGAAATGTATTCTGTTATGCAAATCCTGTTGGAATTATAGAATCATAGTTAACATAAACATGTTGCCTCTGTGTCCCTTGGAGGAAACAAGAAGAGCAAATAAGTACCGTCCTTCAAAGTCAGCATCCAGGCTTTCTCTCATTCAGAAAACAGAGGCATATATATATATACACATACATATAAAAGATTAAAATCTCAATAATCAGCCCTGACAACAGGGGTTGGTATCAGTGACAAAACTTAGAAAAGATAAGAAGAGGAGCTTGTAATGGTATAGCTAAGATAAGCATCTAGGTTTTTTGAAAAGGCAGAGATGAACAGAGACAATTCAGACACAAGCTGGCAAGATTAGGGATGGCTGGGTATGGGAAAAGAGGTGAGACTTTTCCAGGGAAACTGGAAGCATGAGACTGAAAATGATACCCTTCTTGGGGCTGGAAGCAGGCCAAGACCCAGTGAGAATGTTCTCACTCTTTGCTCCCCCTGGCTTCTGAAGCCTGCTATCCTTTTATAGAAGGATGATTGTGAACAAAGACTTACAAGGGAGAGGGATAGAGAAGAATTGGCAGAATAATTTTCTGACTACAGAGGCTGAGTTTCCACAGTGTAAGACCCATTGACAAGTGGCTATTTTTTTCATAATAAAGACCAGATATTTGATGCATTAGTTCTAAAGCCCAATGATACATGGGAGAGCACAGAGAGAAATTTGGAGAACATCATTAAAATTAGAAGATAAAGAATTTGAAGGTTCAATGTTCTAAATCACTCATCCTCCCTATTTCTTTTTCCCCATTTGTAAAGTACAAAAGGTGGTGATGATAAGCCCTACCTTGTCAGTCATCAGTGTGAGAAAATTGAGAAAGAGGTCGGCCCCACATGTTGTCTCACAACTGCAATCGCAGTGCTTTGGGAAGCCAAGGCTGGAGGATAGCTTGAGGCCAGAAGTTTGAGACTAGCCTGGGCAACATAGACACTATTGCTACAACATTTCTGTTTTTTAATTAGCCAGATGCGGTAGCCCGCACTTACAGTCCCAGCTATTCGGGAGGCTGAGTTGGGAGGATCTCTTTAGCCTAGGAGACTGAAATTATAGTGAGCTATGATCATGCCACTGTCCTCCAGCCTGAGTGACAGAGGTAGACCCTATCTCAAAAAAAAAAAAAAAAAAAGAGAGAGAGAAAGAGAGAAGTTAAAAACTTATATTGTCAAATAATATTATTAAATATTATTTAATATTTAAATAAATTTATTTAAATTTATTTAAATAAATATTATTAAATGTGAGTAAATTATTAAATAATCTCCCCTCGAGATTTTCCTAAATGATAAATAAGCTATTCAGTGTGTTGAAATGTAAAGGCTAACCTTAAAAGATATATTTGCATTTTTCTTTTGTTGCTCATTTTCCCCCATGAAATGCTAAAGCCATTCTTAATTGTAAATGTTTAAACATGCATACATGCAATGAGGATCTGGCTTCTAGGATACGTTATTGTTCTATCTTTTCTTGTCCTTCTTTTCTCAGCTACTTTTAGGCCATTTGTTCAAAGTGTTATTGCTAGTTAGGTGCCATCTACATGGTATTTTGTAGCTTCCATGATGACAGACGCACAAAATGAACAATGAATAACTGTAAAGAAAATGTGCATGAGCCTTAAATGTTATTATTCTCACAATCTCCAACTGTAGGATCTTCAATATTGACTGTGACAAATGCATACCAGTGATTGTTCAGCCAGGACTTAGATGCTCAAAAACAGACTAATATCACACCCCAGGGTCTAGGAGCCTGACTCCTAGTTTAGTGCTTTTAAATTCAAGAGTTTTTCTACCTCTGCATGCACCAAACACTTTCTGCTCCTGCTTCCTTGACAAATGTGCTATTTCAAAAAGATGTAAAATCCTGGGAAAAGTAATTGGAAGGATGTGCGCCCCTAATGTCATGGGCAAACACCAAAGCTAGGTTGTCAGAGAATCACTCATCCCCTAGTCAGGCCATTGGCTTTCCAGGTCCAGCTTACACTAAACAGAACAGTGGAATACTGATCAGAGAAAAGGAGAAGACTGTATTCTGGCCAGTGGGAAGGACAGTGCAGAGCCTTGACAGGAGTAAATGTAGGCTTGTTCTGGGAAATTAAAGTAATGTAATATGTTTGAAGCTTAGACTTGGAGCAAAGGTGTGAGGAGCTAGTGGAGAGAGATGGGACAAAAATGTAAAATAGGCGTGAGACTGTGAAAGGTTTCCAGTCAGTTTTAAAGGTAGTAAAGGATTGTCTTAATTATTCGTTGAGGGTGAGCAATGCTTTGACCTTAATGCACAGAGACGCTTTGGCCTTACAACACATTTGTTCAGGTCTTAAATGGCAACTTTCTCTAGCATTTGTCATTGGTGTTCCCCTATAACTTAATGGTTAGGGACACTTGCAAAAAAGAAGTACTGTAGATTAAAGGTTAACAATCTACTCTCTGGAGTCATATTGCCTGAATCCATATGTCTGTTAGATATGCAACTGTGAGCAGATATTTAATTTCTTAAGACTCAGCATCTTCATCTGTAAAACTGAAGAAAACAATAGTGCTTATTTTGTATAGTCATTGTGGGGATTAAAAGAGTGTTTAGCCCAGGGCCTAGAATGTATCTGGAAAAGCAAACACATTTCCTTGTATTATTACGGTTGTTATATTTATAAGGGACTTTCATAGTTTCTCCTGTATGTAATGCAAACTTATTAAACATCTACAATGGGCAAGCACTACAAAAAGAAGAGAGTTCCCAGCTATAGAGATTGAAGAGCACCTATGCAGTACAAGCCTTTGGTTTGGCCAGAGCTCAGTGCCCTGTGGACACAGCACTCCATCCACAGATCTCAGCAGGCATCTGAAATTCTCATTTTCCTTCCACAGTCAGTTGTCAGGACCTGCCTGAGAAGAAAAATTAAGCTTTGGTTCATGGTGACATGACAGTCTAAGGTGGAGGCTGTGTTTAAGTGGGGTCAGATGTTCTTTAGCTCAGTTCCCATTGAGATCATCTTTAGATTATGGATGGCACTGTGCTTCTCCTAAACAGTGATCTGAGATTGATCACAAACCTTCATTGTGCCTTTTGAAAGTGTGTGTTCATAGTCAAAAATTTTCCCAATAGCCAAAATATTAATAATTTTTTGATGGACCCAAATATGCCATGTAGCAATAGTTTTTTAAAATCAGGTTTAACATATCAGTGGCACATTTGAGAGATTTTCTATTTTTCTACTTAGCTGTCAAGTTGATATAGCTAACATTTACTTTATGCCAGGTTCTATATTAAATGCTTTCCATGCATTACCTCATTTCATCTTCACAGCAACTTTTTTGTTCTTCCCATTGTATTGATGCTACAACTGAGGTTTCATGGCCTGTAAGAGGTAGACTTTAAATTACAACAAAGATCTGGTCTATACAAAGCTTAAAATTAGTAACCGCTGTGCTAGAGTACTTACTGTGAAAATAAAGAATTGTTTCCTTTTAGGATTAAAATTCAGATTCTTAAGATCCCCTTTGGCATTCCTCTCTTTGGGGTCAAATGCATGTGTAAAACATATTATACTTTATATGCACATATAAATCTCCATTTGCTGTCTTTTATGAATGGAAACAGCACCACTGAAGATAATGCAAAATACAGGTAGGGTTTTAAAGACCCATATGTGATGAGCAATCTGTGCACATAGAAGTGCTCATTTATATGAATTACTAGTAGTGTCTAGGGTTTATAGGTAACCAATTCACATACCAATTCACTCCACGTGCTCCTTAAAAACCTTATTCACTTTATGGCTTTCAATGATTTCTTACAAATTCACATATAGTTTTTAGGAACTTATGTACAGCAATATCAACAACAGCAACAATAATAACAGAGTACTACTAACAGTGCCACTAATACCATTTATTGAAGTAATATATGCTTAGGCAGTACCTAAGCACTTCATATGTGTCATAATGTAGTAAAAATTATCCCCATTTTACAGGTAAGAAAACTAAGATTCAAAGAGGTTAAGCAATATATATTAGGCCATATAGAGTAAAAGATGAAGTCAAATTTCAAATACAAAGAAAACTCAATCCAAAACCACTACATATTATTTGTACTATACTCAATCAGAAATAATTTTTGTTGTTGTTCAATACCACTTCTCATTGCTACTTAATCATATCTACTTCACTCTTCAACATTCTGGAAATAATTGGAAGTATTACTCTCTCCAGCTTCCCCTCATCTGTTAGCCTCACCTCCTCTACTGAGAGTTGGCATTTCCTAGGGGGTTTTTGTGGCTAGAGATACAGAAGACTTTGGGTGAGGGGTACAAATGGGGGTGTGCTTGCTGAAATCACATTGTATACCACAGCAGATCCCAAATTGAATACCAACATTCATTAATCAAAACAGTCAGGCTCAAAACAGTCAGGCTCAAAACGTTGTGAGTGTTAAAAAAGCTGAGAGGGCCAGAAAAAGGTTTGGTAACTATTATATTGTATATATGTTGTTGTGGGAAGTCAGGGACCCCGAATGGAGGGACCGGCTGAAGCCGTGGCAGAAGAACATAAATTGTGAAGATTTCATGGACATTTATTAGTTCCTCAAATTAATACCTTTATAATTTCTTATGCCTGTCTTTAATGCAATCTCTGAACATAAATTGTGAAGATTTCGTGGACACTTATCACTTCCCCAGTCAATACCCTTGTGATTTCCTATGCCTGTCTTTACTTTAATCTCTTAATCCCATCATATTCTTCATAAACTGAGGAGGATAAATGTTGCCTCAAGACCCTGTGATGATTGCGTCAACTACACAGAGTGTTTGTACAGCACGTGCGTTTGAACAATATGAAATCTGGGCATCTTGAAAAAAGAACAGGATAACAGCAATGTTCAGGGAACACCAGAGAAAAGACTTCTGGCTGCCAGTGAGCCGGATGGAACAGAGTCACATTTCTCCTCTTTCAAAAGCAAATAGGAGAAATATCGCTGAAGTCTTTTTCTCAGCAAGGAACATCCCTGAGAAAGAGAATGCACCCTGAGGGTGTGTTTATAGACGGCCCCCTTAAGGCGTGCTGTCTTTTATGGTCGAAGCTGAAAGGACGAAATAAGCCCTGGTCTCCTGTTGCACTCCCAGGCTTGTTAGGACGAGGAAAATTCCCACCTAATAAATTGTGATCAGACAGGTTGTCTGCTCTCAAACCTCGTTTTCTGATAAGATGTTATCAATGACAATGCGTGCTGAAAATTCATTAGCAATTTTAATTTTGCCCCATCCTGTGGTCCTGTGATCTCGCCCAACCTCCACTTGCTTTGTGATATTTTATTACCTTGTGAAGTATGTGATCTCTGTGACCCACACCCTATTTGTGCACTCCCTCCACTTTTGAAAATCACTAATAAAAACTTGCTGGTTTTATGGCTCAGGCAACGTCATGGATCCTGACAACATGTGATGTCTCCCCTGGGCACCCAGCTTTAAATTTCTCTCTCGTACCCTTTCCGTTTATTTCTCAAACTGGCTGAGACATCTAGGAAATAGAAAAGGACCCATGTAACTATCGGGAGTGGGATCTCCCGATAATATGTATTGTATATAACTCTGTTATTTAATTTATGAACTTGCAGACAATATGGATGTGTGTGTGTTTCAATTCATAATCTAGGAGTAGTTGTTAACTTAGGAATTCATAGGTGTCTTCAGAGGCAGTTACGAGTCAGCCATATTTATCACCAATTAATAGAAAAGGCTTTGCTAATTAATGTAAATATTAAAATAGGTTCCCAATGGTGATGAATTAGTAGTATTCAAGATCCCTGCATTGCTCAAGATATTTGAAGGCACCCCTCTCCCTAGTATGAAGAAAATGTTCAGTGAGATATTTGCCCATCACTCCCCAGGACAGTACTGAGGGCTGGATTCTGAAATGGATCTGCATCCAGCTATGACACCTGAGTATTCTCTTTTCCTAATGATGCCTATAAGGCTAGCTGTATCTTGTTTCTATGTTGTTGCATGTTCTGTATCAACCTCTTTGGTATGTTATGTTCATAGCACCTAAAGGACAGAGAATTGGTACATCTCTGAATGTATGAAACAGGCTATTGAGCTGTTATTGTGGAACTGCATTTAAAATAAATATCATTTCTTTTTTTCCCTCTTGAGTTTTTTTAATACTTTAAGTTCTGGAATACATGTGCAGAATATGCATGTTTGTTACATAGGTATACATGTGCCATGGTGGTTTGCTGCACCCATCAACCTGTCATCTACATTAGGTATTTCTCCTAATGCTAATTCCTCCCCTAGCTCTCCACCCCACAACAGGCCCCATTGAGTGATGTTCCCCTCTGTGTGTCCCTGTGTTCTCACTTTTCAACTCCAAGGATCTAGAACCAGAAATATCATTTGACCCAGCAATCCCATTACTGAGTAGATACCCAAAGGATTATAAATCATTCCACTATAAAGGCACATGCACAAGTATGTTTGTTGCAGTACTATTCAAAATAGCAAAGACTTGGAACCAACCCAAATGCCCATCAAAGATAAATTGGATAAAGAAGATGTGGCACATATATACCAGAGAATACTATGCAGCCATAAAAAAGGATGAGTTCATGTCCTTTGCAGGGACATGGATGAAGTTGGAAACCATCATTGTCAGCAAACTAACACAGGGAGAGAAAACCAAATACCACATGTTCTCACTCTAAAATAAATATTGTTTCTAAGAAATATCTCTAAGTATGGCTGAATTTGCTGATACTTGCTGTTATGATAATCTGATATCCAAGCACTCATGTTGAAAGAAAGTAGCTAACCCTCATTTCCATCTAATTTTAGGTGCTACCAAAATCTACTACAAATAACCTAATAATTGTACACAGACATCTTGGCATAGGCCAGTTCTCAACAACAGCAAAATTCTGAGCCTGGAATATGAGAGTTGTGGAAATGAGAGCAGAAAAGAAGCATTGAAAATAAATAAAATCTGGTCAGGGGAAATTTGACAGAACAGGTACTGAAGTCTGTTTCTTGCATTTACAAATTGAGTCCACTTTGGCATAAGATACCAGCAGACATCTAAGATGCAAGAGCTGAAGTGGAAGTTGACACCTTCCTTATACCCAAGATCTCTTTATTAATGATTTTCTCTTCCCAAAATAATTATAAGAAAAATGAACAATCAGTAGCCATTCTACCTACTGTAAGACAAATACTTGGATATGTCAAAGAATCCAACTGTTTATGTCCATCTTGTCCTACCATTCAAGTGACCAATACTTTGCTCTAGTATCTCCCCAACTCAGCCTCACTTCATCTCCATAAGTAAGTACTGAGTGCCTAGTTGTGTTACATGTGTAACAGATTTTCCTGATGAAAGTTCTCAATAAAATTGATGTGACTGTATAAATTGTTCAGGCCAAATGATCATCTAAAACAAGTTCCATGTGGAAGTTGGTGCTATATTCAATCCTCGTGTTGCTTTTCCAGTTTCCTAAGTAATAGGCAACATTTTGGGTTCAGGTATCTATTTCTCTTTCCATTATTGCCACCAAAGTTTACAAAATTTCTAGGGAAAATCAAAGTCTATGTGTCAACTCTCACTAATTAATGTAGGGTAATACATGATCGCAGCTTTCTTAAGGAGCGACATAAATGCGTCATCGCAGAGCAGCGTAGTCTTTTTCAGGACTTTTTCTTTCTTTCTTTCATAAAGCAAAACTAAAGCTAGTGAACAACCAAATAGAAAACAAAAGTGAACACACACACACACACACACACACACAGAGCAAACCAAAGAATCTCCTTCTTAATGGACTCTCTAGGATGCTTGAGTCTTTTTATCAGTTGAGAAAGAGTCAGAAACTGCTCAGCTTCCTAGCCCTTTAATTCACTATTCAGTAGTCATGAGTCAGACTGAATAAAATACTACCCTTCTCCAGTATGTCTAGAAAAGAAGCAGTAGAGCACATAAAAGCATTGACATGTTCCAAAGAGAGGTGGCTTTCTGTTATGAGTCCACCCTGTTTGGACTTACGCTTACCTTGCATTCAGCCCAGAAAGGTCAATATTTGGAAGAGAACAAGATTATTTATGAAACCGCAGGAACACACATTTCATTTGGATGTGCTAACTCTGCTTTCCGCACTTTTTTTTGCAGTGTCTCCATAGGAAGCCAATATAAATGCTACCTATTATTTTTGTGAATTGAGCTCTTAATTTGCATCTGTTTTCTACTGGATAACTCCAGGAAATTGAGATCACAAAGTTTAAAAAGGAGAATACCTGTTTAATGTTCCATGGCAGTCAGATTTTGTGCCTGATGCTTGCTCACAGCAAAAGTCTCCCAGGCAAGAGGCAGAATGAGCAATTTAACCAATCACTGACTGCTTGAGTCCATTGTGGGAATGGAAAATAAGGCCATTGCATTAATGGGGGAAAATAAAGTCTCATCTTGAGCACTGCATTGTTTAAAGAGAGACTTATTTTAATGTCTGTCATATAAAATGGATATTTTAAAGCAATACACAAAAATTCAGAAAAGTAGTCTATTTCAAAGTTATAAACATACAGAGATCCAGCATTAAGGGCACTAAAATAGCATATCTATATTTTTCTTTGTTGGGTCTAATAAAGACTAATCACAAACTTTAAAATGCAATGCTTTGTGCAAGTTTTATAGATATTGTTGACTCCTTTAGTCTCAGAAACTAGACCTTACTAAATGTCTCCTAAGTGTCAGGGACTTTGTATACTTTTTCTGTTTTAATATTTACAATAAATTATCTTGTAAGATAGCTGCTCCTTTTTTTTTTTCTTTTCTTTCTGATGAAGGTTTGATACTATATTTGTCTGTTGATGTATCGGTTAGCTGTTGTTGTGTAACAAGCAACCACAAATCTCAGTGATATGCAACAAAAAGTTGACAGCTTATGCATATGGAATTAGCTCTCGTGTTCTTAGCTGGGCCTTCTCACAGGTCTGGAGATTTCCTGGTTGTCAGCTGGGATGACTGGAGCAATTTGACTCTGTTCTACTCGTCTCTCAAACTGTCAGAGGTTGCTCCAGACACATTCTTCTCATTGTAATAGCAAAGTTGTAAGAGAGTAGAAATGCGCAGTTGCTTTTGCAAGCCTCTGTTAGCTCATTTCTATCAACACTTCATTGGACACAACAATGCATATAGAAAATATACTCTGCCTCTTACAAAAAGAAGTTTCAAGTTTCCACAACAAAGGGTGAAGAACTGGGCCCAATAAAGCATCCCATATACCACAGATGATAATCTTGTCTATTTATTTCACCAAATTATTGTCCAATTTCTGTTAATTAAACTTACAACTTATCAGCAATACTTGCTACCTTCCTATATAACGTAGAAAACTAGAAACCAAACCAGACACTCAACAGCCTTTGTATAAATCAGGTAAGTGTTCCAAAACCTTCTAAACTCATTTATTATTTTTATTCATAATGAAGATAGTGGTCATAGTAGTCATCATTACTGACATTTATTGTATTTCAGACACTGACTAAACACTTAGAAATCTTACAGTGATTCTGAGTGGGTATTATCCCAGTTTTACAAATGAGGAAACATACCAAGGTACAGAGTGATAAGGAAAATGAGATGCAGAGAGATTAAGAGATCAGTCCGAATTTGTCTTGCTGGTAAGTATTGAACCTTGAATTTAAAACCAGATCGGTCAGATGATAACACCTGGGCTCTCAACTGTCAGTCATTCCATAAGTCAAAACATCCAAATTGTAATAGAGAGAATTTCACGTCATTCCTCCTTGAGGAAATTACCATCGCTTCATGTCTCTTGACTATCAGAAAAATATTACATTACCCTAGTGACATTCAAATTCCAATGTACTCTGGGTACAGTATTATTCTCCACTCTTTCCCAACACATTTGTTCTAATGGTGCAAAGTGCTCTGCCATGTCCTCAAGAGGCTTGCTCCTTCTCACCTCCCTATCTCAATTTAGGTCCTCTCCAACAGTGCCCCTCTTCACCCATCTGCCTTCTAGATGTCTGAACCAAAATGTCCACTCCAGTTAATTACACTTTCAGTTTGTAAAAGCATGTAAGAGCTTACAAAGTGCCTTTGCATTTCTACATACATTAGTCAATTCTGACAACAACTGTAAGGACAAATAAAAGTTAAAACAACAGGATTGATATTCCATATTGCAAACAAAGGAAGAGACCTCCCTCCTTCTTTTTCTTGGAGCATTTACTTTAGAATATTTAAAATTATAAGTACCTTTCTCCTCTCTTTAAAATGTACATAAATTATTTTGAAAACTAGATAGGCTTTTGTCAACTTAATGACCCAGGAATGTCTTTCTCAAACACCTGAAAACTATCTCTTTGAAATGTAACCATCAAGAGAAATAGAACCCGTATCTCCCAGTTGCCGTGAGAGAATAACAGCCTAAATTCCCTGGGCACCTTGCTTCAAGTTGTAAAACTAGTTCATCTCAGAAAGTTATGAGAACTTTGTTTTTGCTATGGTCAAAGCCAATTAACTAACTCAGATGGTCACCTCAATTATTAGGTAAAATTAGGATGAACTATGTGTGACAAATGGTACTGTCAAATCCTCTTATTTGAGAACGAGTTCTTTATCATGTGAACATGTATGTAATAGGTTGTATCTGCTTGGCTATAGAAAACGGTGACAGTTCTTCCTGTCTTTGTAGCTTCTCGGTGGATTTCTTATGAAGAAAAATCACATTCTGGATTAATGTTCAATTAATAATAAAACTATTTTCTTTCTGTACTACCTTTGTACAGAGGATCTTTGGGTTGAGGGAAGATTTTGTTTTTTATTATTTCCCCAATATACTTTGCAAGGTAAATATTATACTCATTTTTACAGCCTAGGAAACCAAGGCTTAAAGATATGAACTGATTTGCACATTTAGACAGCTAGTAAGTTGTAAAACTAGTGGGTCTATATGTGCATGAGATCTGGGATCATTTGTCTTGCTGATAATTGTATTCCCAATATCCCACACAAAATACGGCATATAGTAAAGGAACAGTTAGTATTTTGGGATGCATAAATAAAACCCTGAACCAAACTCCTTCCAATATTATATTTGTTACTAACTTTGTAGCAACGCTACATTGCTACAAATTTAGCAACAGTGAGTTGCCCACAACAGCTTGGAAACTGGGGGAAAAGATAATCATCTGACAGTGAATTTGTGGGAATAAAATAAATTCGACCTTTAAATAACATGAGAATCAAGGAGGCTGACACCCTATGCAGTTGAAAATTCATGTATAACTTTTGACTCCTCAAAAAGGTTAGCTACTTATAGCCTACTGTTGATCAGAAGCTTTATTGATAATGAAAACAATCAATACATATTTTGTACATTATATGTATTATATATTGTATTTTTATAATAAAGTAAGCTAGAGTAAAAAAAAATATTAAGAAAATCATAAGAAAAAGAAAAAAAAATTTAAGAGACAGGTTTTTCACTCTGTTGCCCAGGCTGTAGTGCAGTGGTGTAATCACCGTTCACTGCAACCTCAAATTCTTGGGCTCAAGGGATTCTCCTGCCTCAGCCTCCTAAGTAGCTGGGACACAGACACACATCATCATTTCCAGTTAATTTTTAAAGGTTCTTTTTTGTTTTTGTTTTTGTTTTGTGTGTGTGTGTGTGGTTTTTTTTTTTTTTTTTTTTTAGAGAGATGCAGTCTCACTATGTTGCCTAGACTGGTGTTGAACTCAAGAGATCCTCCTGACTCAGCCTCCTGAATAGCTGGGATTACCGGTGTGAGTCACTGTGCCCAGCAAAATATATTTAAGTGAATCATCCTAAAGGTATTCATCCTCATAATTTTCATATTGAGTGGGCTGAGAAAGAGAAGAAAGAGGAGTTGGTTTTGGTGTCTCAGGAGTGGCAGAGGCAGGAGAAAATCTGTGTGTAAGTGAACCTGCACTATTTGCACCTGTGTTGTTCAAGGGCCAACTTGTATAATGTGGATCAGAGTGGAGACGATAGACAGTACAAGCTGGATTCCCTAGGCTAAGAATTCCTAAGCCTAGCTGGGAAGGTGATGGCATACACCTTTAAACGCGGGGCTTGCAACTTAGCTCACACCTGACCAGTCAGATAGTAAAGAGAGCTCACTAAAATGCTAATTAGGTTAAAACAGGAGGTAAAGAAATAGCCAATCATCTATCGCCTGAGAGCACAACAGGAGGGACAATGATCAGGATATAAACCCAGGCATTCGAGCCAGCAACGGCTACCCTCTTTGGGTCCCCTCCCTTTGTATGGGAGCTCTGTTTTAACTCTATTAAATCTTGCAACTGCACTCTTTTCTGGGCCGTGTTTGTTAAGACTCAAACTGAGCTTTTGCTGGCTGTCCACCACTGCTGTTTGCTGCCATCATAGACCCACCACTGACTTCCATCCCTCCAGATCTGGCAGGGTGCCTGCTGTGCTCCTGATCCCTTGAGGCGCCCATTGCCACTCTTGATCAGGCTAAAGGCTTGCCATTGTTCCTGCATGGCTAAGTGCCTGGGTTTGTCCTAATCAAGCTGAACACTAGTCACTGGGTTCCACGGTTCTCTTCCATGACCCATGGCTTCTAACAGAGCTATAACACTGACCGCATGGCCCAAGATTCCATTCCTTGGAATCCGTGAGGCCAAGAACTCCAGGTCAGAGAACACGAGGCTTGCCACCATCTTGGAAGTGGCCTGCTGCCATTTTGGAAGTGGCCAGCGATCATCTTGGGATGATCTGGAAACAAGGACCCCCAGGTAACAGAGATATTCAGTAACTCTGAGAGAGAATACTTTAGCACCTAGGATTAGATTATAAGTTGACTAAAAATATAAAAAGACATAAAGAAATAGTGCAGTGATGTTTGGGGAATGAGTGTGATCAGTCATGGGATCACTGAAAAAGAAAACTGAAGCAATTTCTGGCAGGATCCATTCCACTGTTAGTTGCATGGGTAAAGACAACTTTAACCAACAGTGGCATTGGTAAGACCATCCCTAAAGTGAAATGGAAGCATCAGGTCTTGTTTTGATCCAGTTAAAGTATAGAGCTATTAACTCAAAAAAAAAAAAAAAAAAAAGACGATCAGTGGACTTTCAGCATCTGTTGCTTAACTTTATAGTGTTAGTTGGTTGCTTATGGTTCATTTTTGCTTTCTAGTAAAAGAATATTTTCTATTCTAGTCATGCAGACATGGCAGTTTTCTGTCTGTCTCAGTGTCATAGAAACTTCAGTTAGGACAAGTTAGTCAAACTCTTAGGACTTCATCTTCTCTGGGCACTGGCATGAGCAAGTCTCTGTGTCTTCAAAAAAGAGGATCAAATTAGATTGGCCTCCTCTTACACCATCAGGTTTCAATGCATTTTATGTGTGATACACATGATAGAACAATTTCACGGACCTGAAATACTGTCTCCAGGAAGTATGCATGCACCATAACATTTTTCCTTGTTGCCCACTCAAGAAAATGTATAAAAAGCAATACAACATAAGGCAGATACCTTGCAAAACATTTTCACACTTTGCTAACAGGCAGGCTGTGTAACAAAAGATGGGAGGAGTTTAGGTCACCATATACATGTAGAAAATCCTGATAGAATAAAGTGGTGGTTTGCTGTAGTTGGTTCACAACAGCTCAAAAGAGCTAATTCTGTTTGTCTTTTTCCATCTCTGCATTCAGTGATATTACATAGATAGTTTGAAATACGCAGGGTGAGAGTACTGTCATCACAGATTTTAGTATATCCATACATGTCCATGATATCTTTAAAATATTTGGCTATGAAATACTTTTGGCAGTGATGTTATGTTAAGATAAAATTGAAATCCCTATATGTTACAAAAAACAGAATGAATTAAAATATTATTGTAACAACTATTTCATGTTCCAGTTACATGTGACACACCATGTTATGGGTCATTCCTTTGCTTGCTGATTAACTAATTCAATACATGTTCAAAAGCCTACTATGACCAGGCTCTGCTATATTAAGACACTATAGTTTAATATTGTCCCCTGATATCACTCCCAGACGTAAGCATTGTCTGAGTTTAACTCTTTTCAGTCTCCAAATACTCATCCATGTGTCCTTGAAAGCAGCTCCTCTCTGGTTACTAGCAGATGATGAGATTTTCCAATTCCATCTGTAGTACCTAACATTGCTTCATACAATATCCTATGTGCCATGCTAAGTTCCTTACACAATCCTCATTCCTCAAAGGTACTACAGTATTTTATTATCCCAACTATTACGGGTGAGGAAATTTGGGCACATAGAATTTAAATAATCTGTCCTAGACCACATACTAGCAAATGTTAGTCAAAATTCAAACCTAAACAAACCTAAATAAAAAATTCATATGCATATTTAACACTATTCTTTGCTACCTCCCAACAAGATTTTTAAGGCTATAGTGTGACACTTCATGTGCTCAGAAGAGAGTAACACACGGACTAAGTTCATTCATTTGTTCATTAAGCATTTACCCAGTTCTTACCATGAGCTATGGTAATCGTGCTTCTCAACATGTATCCTATATGAAGGGGTGGCCTGCCCCTCCACACCTGTGGGCGTTTCTCGTTAGGTGGAACGAGAGACTTGAGAAAATAAATGAGACACAGAGACAAAGTATAGAGAAAACAAAAGTGGGCCCAGGGGACCGGCGCTCAGCATACAGAGGATCCATGCCCATGCCGGCACCCGTCTCTGAGTTCCCTTAGTATTTATTGATAATTATCTTTGCCATCTTAGAAAAAAGGGAAGTAGCAGGATAATAGGATCATTGTAGGGAGAAGGTCAGCAGTAAGACATAGGAATAAAGATCTCTGTGACATAAGTTTAAGGAAAAGTGCTGTGCCTTGATATGCATATGCAAACATCTTCATAAACCTTTTTAGTGCATGAAGAGCAACATTGCGCTAGCAAGTCCCACCTTTCGCCCTAAGGCGGTTTTCTCCTTTCTCAATAAACAGAACATATAATCGGGTTTTACACCGAGATGTACCATTGCCCAGGGACGGGCAGGAGACAGATGCTTTCCTCTATGTCAACTGCCAACAACCGCCAAGAGGCCTTCTTTCCTCTTGTACTGGTCCTCCTCAGCACAGACCCTTCACGGGTGTCAGGCTTGGGGACGATCAGGTCTTTCCCTTCCCACGAGGCCGTATTTCAGACTATCACATAGGGAGAAACCTTGGACAATACCTAGCTTTCCTAGGCAGAGGTCCCTGCGACCTTTGGCAGTGTACGTGTCCCTGTGTACTTGAGATTAAAAGAATGGTGATGACTTTTAACCAGCAAGCTGCCTTCAGGCACTTGTTTAACAAAGCACACCCTGCACAGCCCAAAATCCTTTAAACCTTGAGTCACCACAGCACATGTCTCTTGCAAGGACAAGGTTGGGGGTAGGGTCACAGATTAACAGCATCTCAAATACAGAACAAAATGGAGTCTCTTATGTCTACTTCTTTCTATATAGACACAGTAACAGTCTGGTCTTTCTTTCTTTTCCCCACACTATATACATTCAGGTATGCTCAGAAGTGCTCCAGGTAGTTCCCTGCAGAGTCTCAGAAGAAATATGGCTCATCTTCCAAGAAATCCAAATTTTTAAGAGGAAGGGGGTATTATTCTCATGATAAATTAAATATATATTGGAAATAGAATATAAAATTTATGTGAGTTTTAAGAACGCTGGAGAGTTCTCAGAGATTTCACACTTTGGGACAGCTACCTTGGCCTTGCAGTTCACTTTCAATCTGGGAATATTTTATGGCTGAAAATATTCAAAATCTTAATTATTACATAAGAAAGCAGGCTCCATAGTGAGAGGACCTGGGTTTACTTGATTGCCCTCTTTTTGTTGTTGTCTCTCATGCACTATGCTGCAAGTATATATACTGGTCTCCTTTCTGTTCCTGCTCACTCTTCACCCTGGCTGGAAGTCTCTTTCCCTAAAACTTCTATGCCTAATATGTCTTAGCAGATTCAGTTCCACTTAGCTTCAACTCAACTTTCATTTTGTTAAACATTCCTTGACTCTCCTATCTAAAGCCACAATCTATAGCCATATTTACTATATTTATCACTAAGTTTAATTTGGTTTTCATAGAGATATCAGTAGAGGAAGTTATCTTCTTTATTGTTGCTGTTTGTTTTCATGTATTTTCTTTATCACAAATATTTAAGTATTCCAAGATATAGAAACTTGTCTGCTTATTTACATCTTTCTTCCCAATCTCTATCATAATACCTAACAAAAAGGGATATTCAATAATCCTTGTTAAATGTGATGGACATGTAAATCATTTGCAACTTAATTAAACCCTCTCCTTCAGTGTCTATATCTATTAAAAGAGGAAAGTATAGTATTTTTTCAGTGTCAGCATGAAAATTTATAAAACTTATATGTAGCATACCTAAAAGCATGGCCATGATATAGTAAACACTTAATAAATGTCAGTTGTTATTATTATAACAGAACTACACACAAAATCTATGTATAAGAGCAACAAAAAAGCACTTTTCTATACTATGTTTCACAGATACTGCATTGAAGAGGCATACTAAATTAAAACTATATAGATTCTTTAAACCCACCTCTTAAAAACCACAACCAAGCATCTGGTAGATTTATGTTGGTCTTGTCACTGTGGACATAAGCTGTATTATTTTCCAAGAGCAGTGAAAACCATAAAATCCTTCCCTCATAAGAAGGCTATAAAATGTAATCAATAAAATGTAAGACAATGGCCATAATGATTAATACCAAGGGCATGAGCAGAAAGCTGCTTCTTCTGGTTAATATGTTATATATAAATGCTTATAAGTTGTGGATATGTTTATTTATCTTTTTATGTGTTTAGTGCTGACCACTTATATGTAAAATATGACAATATGATGTTTGCCCTTTTAAATTTGAAATCATAAAACCTTGAATTGAGGCTGCTTCATTGCTATAGAAACTAGTCTGTGTTCAGTATCAAAACTTCAATTTTTAGACTCTCTTCCATGTTAACCAACAGACATTTTACCCTAAAATCCTACTTTTCAAAGTAATCCAAAAATTGAGGTTTATTTAACTGTTGTATTTTTAAAACTACAAGTTTAAGTTTTGATTCATTTTCACAGGTTGATAATCCAGCTCACTTGCAAGATCATATCATGCATTTGAAAATATTGTTTGATGGTTGTAATGGATTCTGTTATAGATGCTGGGGAAATGGCAATGTATATAGCACACCCAGTCCTGTTAATGGTGTTTACATTCTAGTGTTGGGGAGAGAGAGAAAAATGAGGCAGATGTGGTAGATTGCATTATTTTTCCCTATTCTTCAACTACCTTTTCTACAGAGCCTTTGACAAATGTCTTTGCACTTCTTCCCTTTAGAGACAGAGGACAAATCCTTGCCAGCAGCTTGAATTTGGTAACAGTTTCCTATATTCTTTTTTTTTTTTTTTGAGACAAGGTCTCATTTTGTCACCCAGGCTGGAGTGCAGTGGCACAATCTCGGCTCACAGCAACCTCCTGATTCAAGCAGTTCTCCTGTCTCAGCCTGCCAAGTAGCTGGGATTACAGGCACATGCCACCAAGCCTGGCAAATTTTTGTATTTTTTTGTAGAGGCTGGGTTTCACCATGTTGGCCAGGCTAGTCATGAACTCCTGACCTCAAGTGATCTGCCTACTTCGGCCTCCCAAAATGCTGGGATTATGGGATTGAGCCACTGGTCCCAGCCCTATGAGCCATTTTTGAAGTTTTGGCATCTGAACTAGGGTCCAGCTGGACTGACTACCATGCTCTCAAGGACTCTAGTTTGTAAGGATGAGTTAAAGAAGATCATTTCCTAACATAGCCCACCAGTCATTGTAGCTAGTACTGATTAGGTCTGTGTACTTCCCTTTTTTTCAGTATTAACAGTGTATTGTCCATTATTATTCCAGCTCATTTCCCAATGACCTGCACCTGATATTCTTGTTGCCTTATTATTTCTTCTCTTCTTCACCTTACTTTGTTCAATCTTACTTCTACTTCACCATTTCTGTGCTCTGGAAACTACTCATTTTGTTGTGAATAAACTTTCCTTACTTTACAAATATTTTTCTACGTCATAAAAGCAATACAGGCATACCTCGTTTTATTGTGCTTTGTTTTATTGCAGTTTGCAGGTATTTTTTTTTTTTTTTATAGATTGATGGTTTGTGACAACCCTGCATCAAACAAGTCTATTGGTGCCATTTCTCCAACAGCATATGCTTACTTTGTGTCTCTGTGTTACATTTTGATAATTCTCACAATTTTTCAAACTTTTTCATTATTATTATCTGTTATGATGACCTGTGATCAGCAATCTTTGATGTTACTATTGTAATTGTTATGGGGTGCCATAAACTGCACCCATATAAGGAAATCAATTTAATCCATAAGTGTTGTATGTTCTGACTGCTTCACTGACTAGATGTCCCCACCTTGTCTCTCCCTCTCATAGGGCCTTTCTATTCCGTGAGACACAACAATATTGAAATTTGGCCAATTAAAATTGCCACTCCATTGAACATATGAATGACAAGAAAGCAAAATAGCCTTTTGGCTGATGAGGATAAATTTTTAGTGGTCTGGATAGAAGATCAAACTAGCTACAACATTCTCTTAAGCCAAAGCATAATTAGAGCAAGTCTCTACCTCTTCAAATCTATAAAACATGAGAGAGACAAGAAAGTTTCAGAAGAAAAGTTGGATCTAGCAAAGATTGATTCATGAGGTTAAAGGAGGAAAGTCATCTCCATAACATAAAAGTGTAAGGTGAAGTAGCAAGTGCTAATGGAGAAGCTGCAGCAAGTTGTCCAGATGAGCTAACTGACATCACTGATGAAGGTAGCTACCATAAACAGATTTTCAGTGTAGATGAAACAGCCTTCTTTTGGAAGAAGATGGCATTTATGACTTTCATAGCTAGAGAGAAGTCAATGACTGGCTTCAAAGCTTCAAAGGACAAGTTAACTTTCTCATTAGGGACTAATGTAGCTGGTGACTTTATGGGGAAGCCAATGCTGACTTACCACTTCAAAAACCCTAAGACTCTTAAGAATTATGCTGTATCTACTCTGCTGGAGTTTTATCAATGGAACAGCAAAGCCTGGATGACAGCACATCTGTTGGCAGTATAGTTTACTAAATATTTTAAGCCCATTGTTGAGACCTACTGCTCAGAATATAAAAGATTCCTTTCCAGACAGTACTACTCATTGACAATGCACTGAGGCACCCAAGAGCCTGATGGATATGTACAAGGAAATTAATGCTATTTTCATGCCTGCTAACACAAAATCCATTCTGTAGCCCATAAGATCAAGCAGTGCTTTTGATCGAGTCTTATTATTTCAAAAAAAAAAAAAAAATTTTTTTTTAAGCTATAACTGCCATAGATAACGATTCCTTGATGGATCTGGGAAAAAGTAATTTGAAAACCCACTGGAAAGAATTCACCGTTCTAGATACCATTAGGAATATTTATGGTTCATGGCATGGGAGGAGATAAAAAATATCAACATTAACAGGAGTTTTGAATAACTTGATTCCAATCATCATGAATAATTTTGAGGGGTCGAGACTTCAGTGGAAGAAGTTACTGCAGATGTAATAGAAATAGCAAGGGAACTATCAGTAGATGTGGAGTCTGAAGAAGTGACTGAATTGCTATCATCTCATGATAAAACTTGAATGCATGAAGAATTACTTCTTACGGATGAACAAGTGGTTCTTTTAGATGGAATATACTATTGAAGATGTCATAATATTTGCTGAAACAACAACAAAAGATTTAGAATATTACATATATTTAGTTAATAAAGCAGTAGTAGGGTTTATGAGGATTGACTCCAATCTTAAAAGAAGTTCTAATGTTAAAAACAAAAAAAAAGCTATCAAACAGCATTGCTCTTGAGAAATGTTTCATGAAAGGAAGATTTGATTGATGCCACAAACTTTATTACTATATTATTTCTAAAAATTTCCACAACAACCCAAATCTTCAGCAACCACCATCCTGGTCAGTCAGCAGCTATCAGCATCAAGGCAAGACCCTCCACCAACAAAAAGATGATGACTTACTGAAGGCTCAGATAATTGTTACTTTTTTTTTTTTTTTGCAATAATGCATTTTCAGTTAAGGTATATACATTGTTATTAAAGGCCTACTGCTATTGCACGCTTAATAGACTACAGTATAGTGTGAATATAACTTTTGCATGTACTTGGAAGCCAAAAATTTGTATGACTCACTTTATTGCAATATTCATTTTATTGCAGTGGCCTGGAAATAAACCCACTATCTCCAAGGTATGCCTGTTCACGTTCAATATAAGACATTTTTTAAAATTCAGAAAACATGCTGAATAGATTTTCCAACTGGGCAAGATCTCAAATTTGGTCTCTTGTTATTCACTTTGATTATACTTGCAAACCAGCTAATTCTTTCCTGAGCTCATATCTTTCTCCTCAGTCCTTCCTGAATGAAATCATAAGTAACCAGAGCACATTCCTAGCATTTTGTTTTCCAGGCTAGCCCTCCAGAGATAAAAATTCAACAGATATAGAGCCTGCCTTTGAGTTATCACAGGCAATGGCTTCACTAAATATTTTGTGTCTGACTTATATCACTACCTTTCAGATTACAAAATCAATTTTATTGCCACCTGTCCCATGACTGCAAAGCCACTGACAAATATTTTGGGTCTTTCTTTGCCAGCACCGATTTCCAGAAAGCAATTTCTATGTTAGGGCAATGAACATTAGCTTCTGCAACAGATTAGCCTTGAAATTTCAGTGGTTTATCAAACTGAAAGTTTAGTTCTCGATCATGTCATTACAAAATCATTGCAAAAAAGGCTGGATATTTTCTGTGGTTTTAGAAAGTCCTGGTCTGTATGCAGCTGATATCAGTTGTATCTGCATCTCATCAGGCTGAACCCAATCACAAGTTCCTTGAACATAATTTCAATGAGGGTGAGAAACGTAGAGGAGCACGGATGTATTTGAGATGGCGATGGTCTTTACCACATCCTGGCTGTATCCTTTTCTTCTTTCCCTTCCCTTCCCTTTTCCTTTTCCATTTCCTTCCTTTCTTCCTTCCTTCCTTCTTTCCTTCCTTCCTGTTTCTATTGGTGTGTGTGTATCTATAAACATACACATATATACAATATGTGTAATATATATTGTATACATATATAATATATGTAATAAAGAAATAACTCCAGTATGCTATATGTATTATATAAATATAATAATATGAATATAATTTCCTAATATATTTAAAACTACATCTGACCCTTAGTTGTCAATTGACCAGAAGTCTAGTAATCCCCATTGCAAATTGCTCAAGTATTCTAGTATTAAATGATACCAACACATAGAAATGATAAATATGCAAATACCTGATTGCCTTGATAATTTCACATGCCATGTATTAACAAGCACTCACATATACCCCATAAATATGTAAAATAGTATGTATCAATAAAATAAAACATAGTAAATCTAAAAAAAAGAGAATTCTAGCATAAGACTCAAACAAAACAAAAACACCAGATTGAAGATCCAGAATCACCTATCTTTCCTTGAAACAAGATTATTAAAAATGTAAACTAATGTCAAATTATGAAAATCTGAAAGGTTGAACAGATTCATCTCTATACTTCAAGTGGAATAGACCTTGAGGAAAAAATAACTGATGGAAGAGAACTCAATTCAGAATAGGTTAAGATGACAGCCTATATTTTAAGGAGATCATCAATGAAAGATTAGTCAGTTATCACAAAATTCTAAGTGGCTGAAATCATAAACATAAAATATTTCAGATGACTAAGAGAAGGGACTGATATTAAAGTAGGATGTGTGTGGTATGACACTGGGAATTTTTCCTCCCATCTCTGGTCTACATTCTTGACTTCTGTAAATGAGTAAATTATGTAAGATTCAGGAAGACAGATAAAATTCTTGTTATGTACAAATGCCAAATGATTGTGGACATGACTGCCTTGAGTACTATGTGAAAGATTCTGAGGATCCCTAGGAGCTCAGTAGAAAAGAATAAGGAGATGGAATTAGAATCTGGGCTGTATTAGAGATGTGCTGGGGAAAGGAGGAGTAGAATGGAGGCTCCCTGCATTTTTTAAAGCCCTTTCAGCCCATATTATTCTGTAATTCCACACTTGGGCATTTTGTTCTCATGAGATTGCCAGTGTCTGGAATCCTTTTTTATATTCTGGAAGTTTAGAGATGTATTACATCCCCTATAAGCCTGAGCATTGGCCCTGAAACTCTAAACCATAGCCTGATCCAGCCCTAAGCTGGAGCCCACTTCAGCCTGCTACTTAGATCCCACCTCTCAAATCCTGGTGTTTGCTGGGCTTCATTTTTAACTCTTACTTTATCTATTCCCTTTCTTTGCCTTTCTTTCCTTCCTGACTGCCTGCCTTTCTTTCTTTACTAGTCAACTGTTTTCAAGTTCTTGCTATCTGCCAGGCCCTGTGTAAAATGTTGAACATAAAATCATAACCAATGTCTCCCTCCTCAATGGTCTTAAAATTGAGTGGAGACTGTGTTCTGGCTTTGCCCTAGCTGTCTTTGGACCTTAAGCAGGTCAATACCATACTTTTAGCTATACTTTCTTTATTCTTTCATGTATTCATTCGGTAAATATTGTCTTAGCTTGGTCCCCCTAGAAAATAGGATTGAGGCAAAAGCTATGAGTTAACACATCACTGGAGTATAAAATCACATAAAAACTGAAGTGAGGGAGAAGAGAAGTGAGACAGAGAAGAAGGGAATAAAAAAGTGTGCATTACTGAACTGACCACAGCTTCCCACTAAGGGCAGAAGAATGCTCACTCACGGAGAGTGTCTTCAGAGTGACTGTGAAGTATCATATCTTTGAACAGTTTGTCAAGGGGAGAAAAGAAACAGATGTATCCACTGGCTGTCTCCTACCTTGTGCAAAGGCCACCAAGTGACATTGATGATTTTTTCATACTTCTAGGTCCTTTTAAGGTTGCCAAGGGGCAATGCAAGGGCTCTGTGGATCTAGTGCAACCATGTACAGTT
Source organism: Theropithecus gelada (assembly GCF_003255815.1). Classification (NCBI taxonomy): domain Eukaryota; kingdom Metazoa; phylum Chordata; class Mammalia; order Primates; family Cercopithecidae; genus Theropithecus; species Theropithecus gelada. Next base: position 97,064,923 of record NC_037668.1, on the reverse strand, counting down.
AAAGCAGATAGTCTTCCAGATCGATGAGTGCTCTTTCAAACCAGCAGGCAGCTCCCCAGGAGGTTGGCTGAAGACCAAGCAAACTGTGTGAGCCATTGGGAGTGCTGCTTTGAGAGGAAAGCAGGCTACGGCATTGGGAGAAGGAGAATTAAACAAAGCAAGGAGTTTCTAACATGGCCCATAATCAGAATCTGATTTAGCCACCAAGATAACATTGCTTCAGAGGTAAACTTTCTCTGTGCTTGTGGAGTTCACAGTTCAGTAATAATATTGAAAAAATAAACTTGTGAATCAAAATGCTAGTCTGGAGGCATAAAGTTCTGTGTCTTGATGAGACTTGGGAAGACATAAAGCAGGAGATATTTGGGGTATGTTTGGTAGAATTAACAGGCATTTTTATTTGTAAAATATTGTAAATTTGTAAAAAATTAATTTGTAAAAAATTTGTAAAAAAAAAAAATTGAATCAACGTCATTCAAAATGTGTTTCACTAAATTAGGGTCTCATGGTGTGGCAGACATTGCTGATTGGTTCATTAGTTTGTACTTCAAAATCCCTAACCTAGTCCTATAGGACAAAGAATGAAAAGGTAAAATGTCTACTCCCCAGGCTCCCTCTAGGAAATGATCTAAGTTTTGCCATACCTATGCACTGGTGAGAAAAGTGGACATGATCAACGTGGGGAAACCATGTCTTCCAGAAATATGATGGTGGAGGTTCTACACTCCACCTCCTAGAAACACAGATTCAGAGTGCCAGGTAGTAGTGGTAGCAGTCCGGCCAACAGTAGCATTTAGTGGTATATTTGGTATCTCCTGGATGCATTATTCTTGGCTCTGTACTATACGCTCTTGGCTTCTGGCCTTCCTGAAAATTGTGTAACCCATCTAACAAATATCTTTCTGTTTATTCTACATAAGTGAATTCTGTGGTCTGTAACCCAGAACTCTGAAGAATGTCTAAAAGTCATTTTGTGATATTATATGATCATATACATCTAGACAGTTACAGTAAAAAATATCTTTCTGGAAGTATTTCTTAGAACTGATAAAGCGGTGGCTTTTAAGCTGAATCATTTTTCCAGGTACCACCCACTTTTGAGACTTTGATTAGAATTAGACATACAGGAATATTTAAGAGAGTTTCAAATGGCCATTGATTTAAGCAATACATATTTCCAGTCAGGTTAGTAAGAAGAAGCAATGATATAATTTATTTTTCAACAGCTTCATCATAAAGGGTCAGCAATTAGTATTGACTGTTAGTGTAGGTTCAATATCCTGCAATTTTTAAATAACTTTTTAAATTTTATTGGCACTTACTGATTGTTTATATACATCATTATTTCAAAAGATGTAAATTCATGGCATATTATTTTTTCTTAATCTTTTCAAAATCCATAAAATGTCAATCTGGAATAATTATAGGTAGTGCAAATAACAAATCACTTTAAGTGACAGAAGGTTTATAGCTTCTGGAATTGAGTTGTGTCATAAGCTTAACCTGCTGAAGTATTTTCTGCTCCCAGAGAATCTGCTTTGAGCCTGAAGCTGATCTTCCCCTCCTATCTGAGAGGCAGTTAATGGAAGAGTTAACTAGTCTAATTACTTGCAAACATAATTGTCCATAACTTGAAGAAAGCAAATATCATACTCTCTGAAGCTTATAGGAAAGAGAGGAAAGGTTTTTATTAACCAGTAGAACTGAAGGAGGTGAGCTTCCTTTGCTACCTCTCTTTCAAGGAAGCTTCAGACACTTCAAACTGAGGGAAAACAAAGGTGTCAGAATGGTAGAAAAATAATTGCAGCATGACGCTAGGAACTACTGAGTGGTGACCAGCTAAGAGAATTGGTCAAGCTCAGGAAGTTCAACAAGGCATACATGTTTGGATCAGCTTATAAACTATCTGCATTACCATCCAAGTTGCTATTGAGGTCCAGCAGGCTGTATGCTCTCAGTGTCTGTGAACTATCTCTGGAATCTCATAATAAATCCTCCTGCTTTGCTTAAAGTGTTCAAGTGTGTTTATTTCACTTGAAACCAGAGTGCTAACTTATAAAAGACTAGAGTAACCAATTCATACATAACTTTTGAAGAAATATATATTCTCTTTTAAGCATTAAATTTCCAGCTTTGAGAGAGAGGAGAAATGGTGAAAGGGTACATTTGTCCTAAGATAAAAAATTCAGCTTTTCCAGAAAATCTGTTTGATTATTTTAGGGCTACATTGCCAGTGGGTGCTCTGAGCAGCTAGAGACACAAGTCTTTTAAGTAGCATAGGGTGCATCGCCACAACGGTCCATTAGACTATGGAAAATAACTTCTCAGAATTAATTAAACATACTCTAAAAACCTTACATGCATTTCTGCAAAATCTCATGCCTTGAACAAAATAATTCAGTAATTTGTCTCTAACATCAGTTGCTATCAATTCAGTTCAATCATTTTAAGTATGACCGTGTATGTGGATTGCTGTGTGATCAGGTAAAGGAAACAAAACCACACAGGTAACTTACTTGGGAAATTTGTAATTTTTGAGTCTATGTTTCTATCCTAAAATAAATCAATGCATACTTTCTTACTTCATTCCCTTACCTTCCTTGAATAAATCATATTTTGGAGTCATAACCCTTGAATTTCAGGCAATGCTACCCAGGCAAGTAAAAAGCACATGTGTGGTTCAGTGATCCATGGAAAGCCAATTTCTTTTCTAAATTTAAGAGACATCTTAAAACAAAAGCAAAGCAATACATGACTGTAAAGGAACCAGAAACAGACTCTTCAAGCTATTTTTATCTCTAACAGCTATGACTTCATAACTCCAAGAGATAAATGTAAAAAAAAAAAATGTAACAGAAAGAAAACCTTCATGTGAATGAAGAGAAAGGTGTCTACTGAAAATTAATATTTATAAAATATTTTTTCTATTGCTGCCTCTACAATTTTGTCTGCACTAAAAATATTTTTTGAATGAGAAATTCAAATTGACAGGTTTTCTTTATATATACTAGTGCTTTTTTTGTTTTGTTTTGTTTTCTCTTTTGATTCTTTGCAAATGGATCTAATCTAGTTGACTTCTCTAATAGGTAGATTAAATGATAATAAAATGATAGGTGCTCCAGCACTGTAACTAGTGGGTAGTTTTGATAAGCAGAACTTTGGGGTTGACCTGATTTCATTTCCAAGAGCTGTGCAATATTTGGCAACTAACTGGTTTCTTATTGATAGTGTAAGAATGCTATTAATAATTCATGTAAAAATGCAAGGAGTTTTAACTATTTTTAATTATGTTAGTTCATTTACTCACTCAGCAAGTATTTGCTGATTGAGCCCTATGTGCCAGGTAATATTTTAGGCTTTAAGGATGCTTCAGTGAGCAAGACAAGATCTGTTCCCTCAGAAAGCTTACTTACTACTGAGAGAGACAAATGTTATATATGAATAAATAAATATATGCCGTAATGGCTGGAAGTGACCTTTTACATCAAGAAAGACATTCATTTAAGTAAAGCTCCTTACATAAATGCCATATAATATTAACAGGAAGTGCTGGCCAGGAGGAATTACCAGACTTAGATGATGGAATAGAATGATCCTTATAGTCTTCACTCATGATCTTGCCCCATTAACCAACTAGACGCAGAAAAACAAACAAACAAACAAACAAAAAATCTTGAAGACAACAGTGGAAGTCAAACTACTTGATGTTTCAAATGTTGTCAATTTTGAAACCTTTGTCAAAACAAGCACTCTGAGCAACAGATATATTGGACCTATAAAGGGGAAATTGTTAATTTTTGATTTGGCAAATTTTTTGAAGTAGGTTGAGAAAAAAATATGATTTGCCAATATTTCTAAAACTGAGCACTCTTTTTTCCTCTAAGGAAACTATTTTTTTTTTTTTTTTTTTTTTTTTTTTGAGACGGAGTCTCGCTCTGTCGCCCAGGCTGGAGTGCAGTGGCCGGATCTCAGCTCACTGCAAGCTCCGCCTCCTGGGTTTACGCCATTCTCCTGCCTCAGCCTCCCGAGTAGCTGGGACTACAGGCGCCCGCCACCTCACCCGGCTAGTTTTTTGTATTTTTAGTAGAGACGGGGTTTCACCGTGTTAGCCAGGATGGTCTCGATCTCCTGACCTCGTGATCCGCCCGTCTCGGCCTCCCAAAGTGCTGGGATTACAGGCTTGAGCCACCGCGCCCGGCCTAAGGAAACTATTAAAATTTCGTTGACAAAAGCAACGAAAATTATTATGAATATTTATAAATAATAAAAGTAGTTGTAATAAAAATAGCTAACATTTATTGAAAGCTTACTATGTGTCACATTGTTGCTAAGCATAATCTTAATGAATTCTTAAAACACTATCGGTTATACATCATTACTATCTTCAATTTAAAGATGAGCAAATCAAGACTTACTGAAGTTCAACATTCTCCCCAGGACACATAGTTGGTAGAGGAGAATGTCAAATACTGTTCAGTTTATTTTAGACTCTAAGGTGCTTTGCCAAAGCCTTCTGATCTTACTGGAGGTTTTTCTTCATTACTCATTCTATCATTTATTTAGAATCTCAGTGTATTAAGCACCTTAAATATAGTGCCTTTCATAATTATGTAAAAAATATGATGATATATATTAGTCAAGCTATCGGTAGATAACAAGACATTCCAAAAGTCAGTGGCAAACCATTTTAAGAACTTATTTTCTTGCTCATAGGTTTGCCAGTCAGGCTGAGAGTCAGCTGATATACTTTGGGTTCAATTTGGGTTGGCTCCAAGCCATGAGTCATCTAGATATGCTTTTTATGACTTGCCTTTTCTTTGTACAATTTGGCTACCTTGAGTATGTGTTTCTCACGATTGTGACAGAAACATAGGAGAGCTAGCCTTTGTTCTCATCAGGTCTAATAAAATTCCTTTGGCCAGAGTAAGTTACATGGCCAAGTCCAATATCACTGGAGCGAGGAAATAGATCTGCCCTTAGTGACAGCAATTATGAAGGCAAAGGACATGGATACAAGAAAGATAAAGATTCGGTGACAATGATGCAATCTACACAGATAGCTATAGTATTATAGATGAGGAATTAGAGATTGATGTGGCTAATGAAACTTGATTTTAGTAAGTTTGCTCTTAACTGAAGCAGCAAGCTTTTTCTGCCTATTCTCGAAGAAGAAGAGCTTTCCAGTATTAAAAGCTGTTAAGAAACAAAGAAAGAACTTGAAAGAGCTTATTGTATATGCCTCTAAATTTTATCCATGTCCTTTGCAATAGCTAATCTTGTTCCTATCCACAGTACATGGTCAATAAATGTATAATGATCATGAAATAGCCATCAAGGGCTCCAATTAAACCAGAAGCAAATGCACAGAAATGATAGTGTTGAATGGGATGTTTCTGTGGGCTGCTTTTCTATACTAATGGAGTTTATATAAAAGGGATTTTAATAAGTAATGCAGAAGTAGAGCTGGCCTTGGAGCAAAAAATTCCATAGTTTTAAGGGATTTAAGGATAGATAATTAAAATGAAATGCTAGCATTCCTTAAGTAGAATTGTTATAATAAGCAACTTAAAGCAAACCTGTTATTCTTCTTTGTTTTTACTAAAAAAATACAAAACAAACAAACCAAAGACAAGATAAATCATGATTATAGACTTGAGATTCTTAAATGGGGGCAAACATGGATCTTGATTTCTCATTCTTCTAGAGATGTAAATCTGAGGCTTATTCCAGACGGTGTTAGCTTGATGTGTTCTCAATTCAATAAGTTTCATTACAATCGATGCCAAGAAAACCAGTGTTGCAGGGAAGATACAATTATTCTACAACTAAGAAAGATCTTTTGGGTTCATCACACTTCAAACACATAGAAATTAGTGACAATATATAGGGATGTTAACTCTTAAAAAGTGGGTGAGAAGCCAGAACAGATGCCATCTGAAGAATGAGTCAATAACCACAAAAATAAAAGTTAACGTTTATCAAGTGCTTACTATGAAACAGTTAATACTGCACTACTCAAACCTGCATGATTACATTTATTTCTAGTAAGAACCGTTTATTCTTTCATACATTAAATAAATACATGATAATCATCTATTCTTTCCCAGTATCTGTGCTAATTGCCGACAATACAGTGGTGAACAAATGCAAGCATAATCCTTGTCCTTATAGAGTTTATGGTCTAACCAAATAATCACAGAAATAATTATAAGACTGTAACTGTATTAACTGCTATACAAATGAAGTTAGTGGGTAATGATACCTGGCTGAAGAGGTCAGGAAATGCTTCCCTCAGAAAGTAATTGGAATTGAGATCTGAAGTACAAAGATAATTTAATTATGGGGAAGAAGAACATTTGGTCGGGGAAAGCTACATGTGTGCAAAGACTCAACAGAGAAGTCGAGGAGCTGTGACCTCTAGAGTGGAGTGTGAAGAAAGGCAGAGAAGAATGAAGCTGGAGAAGAGATGGGTGTCAGACCATGCAAGTCCTGGTTGGTAGATAAGAAGGTTTTTGTCTTTATTCTAAAAATAATGAGAAGCCATTGAAGAGTAGAGAAGAAAGAGTCAGTGCAAGTGATATTATCATATTTTCAAACTGTGTAGCTGCTAGGTAAAGATGGGATTGGGTAGAAAATGGGAAGGCTGAATGCAGATAGACTACTTCAATAACTACTGCAGTTATCTAAGCAATAAATGAGTAAAGCTTGGACTATTGGGATGGCAGCGGAGGAAAAGATAAACACCATAATTCAAAATTCTAAGATGCATTTAAAACATGTTTAACATCTCTGAAATTAGGATGCTTCTTAAGTCTCTGTGCTGTATTTAACCTTTGAATCGTCATTGCCTATGCAAGTACATGAAAATTTGCACAATTCAAAAGATAATAGAACAACATTCTTAGAAAAGGTACATAGCCAAAATTCTTGAAGGCACAGATGACAATATTTTGTAAAAAGCCTTGGTCATTTAGGACCCTTGAGTCAAGCAATGTGTTAATTGGTAGCATTTCTTCTTTCTTAGAGGTACCAAAAATAATGGGGCATGTTACACTTGATTGGATTTTAGATTCAATGAAATGTGACAAAGATATTGGGAAGTTAAATTGTCAAAGAATATAGTTAAGTATTGACTATGGAAAATAAAAGAGAATGATGACTGTTAAGTTCCTGGCCTGTTCAAATGGTTGAATGGGGGGAAAAAATGGTTGAATGGGAATGCAAATCATCACCAAAAAGAGAGAGAGAGAGAGAGAGAGAGAGAGAGAGAGAAATATGTAGGAGAGTGTAAGGATTAAAAACATGAACTTAATGTTAGTTATTTTGAACTTGTGAAAACTATGAGACATAAAAGAGAATACTCCATGAAATAATTGAATATAATGATGTAGAATTCAGATGAGAAATATAAAATTATGAATCAAGAGATAAACACCATACCAATATTGTTCCCATTTAATTGGTAAACAAATCGAGATAAGAGTAATTAAGAAAACTGTCAAAGATCATACAATTTATAGCAGGCAGAGATTGGATAGGTCTGATTACAGTGCCTGATGCGCTAAGACACACACGAAATTAAACTTGGACAAACACATCATCAAACAGGTAACCACTGATTAAGAAATGTATGGAACTGGGCTGGGCGCGGTGGCTCATGCCCATAATCCCAGCACTTTGGGAGGCTGAGGCAGGCAGATCATCAGGTCAGGGGTTCAAGACCAGCCTGACCAAGATAGTGAAACCCCATCTCTACTAAAAATATAAAATTAGCTGGGCATGGTGGCAGGCACCTCTAGTCCCAGCCACTCGGGAGGCTGAGGCAGGAGAACCGCTTGAACCTGGGAGGCAGAGGTTGCATTTGAGCATCTTATGACATGTACAGAGTAGATCGTGGCTTGCTAACCCTGCAAAAATGATTGGAAAATATAATTAGGGTGTATCGATCTGACAATCATCAAGTGAAATTGTCTTTGTTCACCAGTTTAATTATGAAAGATCGTGCCAATGCACTCCAGCCTGAGCAATAGAGCAAGACTCCGCCTCAAAAAAAAAAAAAGAAAAGAAATGTAAACTGTATTATACCTTATTCGATCTCACAAGTAATTACACAAATGTAAACTAAGATAAGAATAAGATACTATGTTGTCTGTCACATTGTAACCAATAAAACAAGAACAAGAGCAATAAAAACAACAATAGCAACAAAACTCAATGAGATTACTCATAGTTGCTGGGTGTGATTAGGATTCTTCCATTGTCATGTCAGATATTACGGATATTTGGGAGAAGCAAATGAGCAACATACATCTAAATAATTTAAAGTGCCTGTATTTTGCTAGAGATTTCTCTAAAGGATTCAGTCAAAGAAAACAATCTGAATGACATAAAGAATTTTACACATACATGTAAACACACATTCATCACAAATTTATTTAAAATACTGAAAGGTTGGAAACCTTCTATGTAACAAAAAAATAACTGATTAAATTACTGCACATTAATGTAGTGAACATTATACAATTGTTAAAATAATGTCTTTAAAATATTATAAATGTGGAAATACATTACAAATTAACACAGAAAGTAATTGTAGTATATATTAAATAGTAGGGTTACAAAGAAGGCTTTAACAACATAAACATGAAATAAAGAAAATTTCATAAATTATCAGAACCTGTCAATATTGAATATAAATTTATTTATGATGTCAAAGAAAATTAACATTTAAGAACAATAGAAATAAAAGAAATACGTGTGACAGAAAGGAACATATGGTAGAACTATATGTAAATGATTATTCATTGTAAATCGGCAGGTGGTAATTTGTCATTTCCGAGCCTCAAATTCCATTGTACATTTTTTCTTTTCTTTTTCTTTTTCTGCTTTTTCTTTATCTTTTCCTTTTTTCTTCTTTTCTTTTTCTTGATTTTTTTCTTCTCTTCTTTTCTTTTCAAAGGGGCGTAGGCAGTAATGAGAGGACACTTACTTTGTTTTATTATAGTTTTTGTTTTTGTTTTTGTTTTCTGTAACTACGACTCTTGGCTCATGTTCAGGATCCCAGGACCAATTTCTAATTCAGACATCCTCAACTGCCTCTCATGTCAAGAGCCAATTGAGATGATATCAATCAATGCCCAGCATAAGCACTGTCAACCCAGCAAGCTTCAGCCTGTCTGAACAGATGGGGCTTCAATCTCCAGACTCATTATTTACCTTCCAAGCCCTTCCTCTCCTCTGGCAAAACACTGGGATACCGCTATAGTGGAGCCAAATGGCCTGCATTTTTGTTCACAGATTGTACATTGTTCTTTTCTTTGGCACCACAGCTTTAGCCACTTATCATCTTTATGGAACTGATTCAAAAAGATTTGTATGACTAATCCACATTTCTAAATAATCTGTTATGGTCTAATCCTTGGCAATTCTGAATTTATCCAGAATTCATGAGGAAGATGAATGTTGTTGGCTTGAAAGCCATGAAAAGTGAAAGCTGACTGTATCCTGCCTGTCTGAAATAAATCAGAATATATACTAATCTGTTTTTCCATGATTATCTTTGGTTAAAAAGGGAAAGGATAGTTGAATTAAACTATTGAGCATCTTATGACATGTACAGAGTAGATCGTGGCTCGCTAACACCACAAAAATGATTGGAAAATATAATTAAGAGTGCATAGATCTGACAATCATCAAGTGAAATTGTCTTTGTTCATCAGTTTAATTATGAAATGACTATTTTTTTAAGAATTTTATTTCCTTCACTTCTGAAGTCAGTGTAACGCTGTTCTCCCTGAGATAAAAATAGAGTAACTGAGCTCTCAGTACTATTAATAGAGGCATACCAAGAAGAAAAATAACGGACTCAAAGAGGCTGATTGTTTTTCATAAAAGTGTTTTTCATAGTTTACCTGACATATTTGACAGACAGCATGCTAAACATTGAGAATGTCACACCAAGGAATCTTATATATTACAAGTCACAAACCGGTGACAGACAGACTGAATTCAACTTGCAGATGGCTTTTGCATATCATAAGGTTCATTTTCATTGTGATTTTTTTTAAAGTTATCGCAATAAAAACTTAGAAAATTTCAAATAAAATTCAAACCATTCTGTCATGGAAACAACATTTAAGCCACATTAAGGTTTGTCTACTATAAAGTCTCTAAGATCATATAGTATGTATAAATTAATAAAAATCATTTTTTTACATATCAGTTTTTAGATTTAAAATTTATTTTCTGCTATTTTTTCATTATATTGTCATTTTTCCTCTTAAGTACATCCCTCCAAATTATTTTTGTTTATTGTGTATGTCTAATTCCTTAAGATAAATACCAAGTTCTTTTATTTTTCATCTTGTTTGGAAAACGAAGGCACTCAAGGCTATCCATTTTCTCAAGTGTATTTCTTGTATGTTTTGATATAAGATAGTCTCCTTTTCTTTCTTGTTACATAATTCTTAATATCAGTTTTGATTTTTCTTTTTAATCTAAGTTATTTATTAGCATCTTTCAAACTGCTAGGATTTTTTTAACACCCTTAAATTATCTATTTCTAATTTTATTGGTTCAAAATCAGGAAATCTGCCCTGAAAAAAAAGTGAAAATGTTTTTAAAAGTATAGTTTTTTAATGAAGGCAAACGTCAAATACAATTCTGAATATACTTTGTTTGATGGCTGTAATATTATATAATATATGTATGTATATTCCTTAAACCAAACTTGTTGATTGCACCATTAAAGTCTTCTGTTATAAATTCACAATTCTTTTTTAAAACTTTATATTTTTAACAGTGTTTCCTTAGGTAGTTGGGTGCCATATTGTTTGAAATACATGGTTTATGACTATTAGGCCATCATATTGAATTTTGCTTATCATCACACGATGATCTATCTTAGCCATTTTTTTGTCCTTGCAACATTAAACACCACTTTTTCAGGCATTATTATTTTCATTATGGTCATCTATTTATAGCAATTCCTTAGTATCTCTTTACCTAGCTATACTAGTTAGGACACAGGTTGGGCTCCTCTAAAAATAGACAGTTATTTTCATCTCACAAATATGAAAGTAAGTGGTCTGCAGTTTAGTTGATAGCTCAATAATGTTAAAGTCCAGGGCATCTATCTTCTCAATTCAGAGTTCATCTTGCATTCAGAAATAGTTCATCTTCTTCTATCACATCCACATTTCAGCTAGTAGCATGGAAAAAAGAACAAATGAGTAGATAGGAGCCTCACTTTCAAGGGAATGACTTGCAAGGTGAAAATATGATTGTCTTTTTTATCCATTAGCCAATAGTTTACATTTTAACATTTCCTTATTTCTGCTGATTTAGCTAAGCAATTTAATTATTTTACGCCATGGAATACTATGCAGTCATAAAAAAGGATGAGTTCACGTCCTTTGTAGGGACATGGATGAAGCTGGAAACCATCATTCTCAGCAAACTATAGCAAGGACAGAAAACCAAACACCACATGCTCTCACTCATAGGTGGGAATTGAACAATGACAACACTTGGACGCAGGGTGGGGAACATCACACACTGGGGTCTGTCGAGGGGTGGGGGGAGGGGGGAGGGATAGCATTAGGAGATATACCTAATGTAAATGATGAGTTAATGGGTACAGCACACCAACATGGCACATGTATACATACGTGACAAACCCACACGTTGTACACATGTACCCTAGAACTTAAAGTATAATAAAAAAAATTATTTTCTCCCTGGATAATTTACAAGTTATTCTAGATATTTCTACTCCTTTTTTAGGTACATAACCTCTAAAATATAAACAAAAATAAAAAATTAGCTTAATTCCTACACAAAGATGCTCTTTTGTAAAAACGAAACAAAACAAAAAAACATGTTTCTGCCCAAAAAGAGACCTGGCCTTTGCACCCAGTTTCTTTGGGGTAACCTGAAAACCTTGTAATTTGTCAATAATAGAAATGACTTTGTTATTCAGTAGGCTCTTTTGACCACATTTAGTCATTTGTGCTATTGAGATGACTTCTGTCAGGCCCGTTAGATAATGTATGCAAATAAGATGGCTCAAGATAGGGGCTGGCCACACTAGAAAGAGCAACCATGTGACTAGAGGTCTGGCACCTGCAGCCACATGGTATCAGCCCATTCCCCTCCAGGGAAGGGCAGTAGTAGCGGAGACTCAGTTCAACCACATGAACAGCAACACACTCAACAATACCTCCCTGATCAAGCCTCAGGCTTGAAACTCTGGACACCAAAGCTGTGGTGAGCTACTTGGGTTGCCAGTACCCTCTGTATATATTTCCATACATCAACTCTGGGAGGATAACACATCCCTGATAACATGGAATCTTTGTGTTCAGAACACTTGCCGTCTTAATTTCTGCCCTATGTGTCCTTTCCTATGGCTAGTTCTGATTTGTATCCTTTTGCTATAATAAAACTGCAATCTTAAATACAGTGCTTTCCTGAGTTTTGTGAGGTTTTCTAGCAAATTGTTAAACATGAAGGAGTCCATGGAGACCCTCAAATTTGTAGTAAATTGGTCTGAAGTAAGGATGGCTCGCAGGACACTTGAATTTGTGGCTGGTGTCAGAAATCTGGGCAGATTGAGAAGATTTATAGGACTGTGCCTTACCTGTGAATTTGCCTAATTCTCTGTAATCTATTTCACTGCTTCTCCTCCACTCTCCCTAATAAACTAAGGCCATAAGAACACTTTTACTACTCTCTCTCTTATATTATCTCTCCCTCCAAATGAAGTGATTAAAATGGTTTACACCTCCTCTTTTTCCTACTCTTACCTCAATTATTTCTGACAATGTTTATTACTCTTATTTCTGAATTATTATTAGAAGTTATCTGGAATGAGTTTCCTGTATTTCAGAAATCTTTATTTAATATTACATTGTTATTTCCAAATGATTTGTCACTACTAATTTACATTTAACCGTAAGCTTTATGCTCATCATTTGTTTCCTTCCCAAAATTTGTTTTTTCTGTCTTGAGTTCTGACTTGTTTCTCCTAATATTTGTTTAATAATTCAAGTTTTACAACATTTTTCTCAAATGTAGTATAAGAATAGAGGTCATTCATCCCCATTTTCCTAGGAAGTACTATTACTTTGGTGTGGATTATCGATAGTGTCATCTTTCACATTCAGTTAGAACGATAAATTATATGCCAGTCCAATTTTCCTAGAAAGTCCTAATTTATGCTTATTGCTATAGTATAATCATTAAGAGTGCCATCTTTCATGATCAGTTGGAATGATAAATTATATATTATTGCCTATGTAAGGGGACACACATTTTAAATTCTCAATTATCTATGTATGTATGTATGTATGTATGCATGTATGTATGTATCTATTTATCTATCTATCCTATCTATCTATCTATCTATCTATCTATCCATCCATCCATCCATCCATCTAATATCTGTCTGTCTATCTTGCTCTTACGTGTTAACACATTGACCAGGTATAGGTTTCTGGGGTTTTAACTCTAATGTATTACTCATTTATATTTAATTCCACCATTTTCTAGTTTATTTTACTTTTGTAAGAACTTTGATTTTTCTTTTTGAGGCTTTAAGGGCTGCTTCCCTTTATCTTCAAATATAGAAATTTTTATGCCTAAGTCCATGGTCTTTTTTATCACTCGTCCCAGGAAATCAGTACATCTTTTAAATTTATAAAATTAAACCCTCTGTTATCCCAGGGATATTTTTGTTGAATGAATGTTAAATTAGCGTAACCCTACATCAGTTCCTCTTTCATATTCTGGAAATTCTATTATTGGCATGTTATATCCCGGATCTATCCTTAGAGTCTTTTATCTTTTTCATCAATATCTCCATTTAAAAATGTTTGCTCTAAGTTTTCTTCGATCTTCTAGGATACTAATTCAGTTCTCAACCAAGGTCATACTTTCTTTGGTTTACTTATCAAATTGTTTAGTTTGGAATCATGATTTTTATTTTTTTAATTTAAAAAAGTTATTCCTATGAGTCTTCATTTGAATCTTATTAAGTGTTCATATTATTTTTCTATTCAAGTTGACATTTTTTTCCTCCAACAGCTATTTTTTCTCTCTGCAGCTGTGAGAATTCCTTTAATATGCTATGACTTTTTTTTTTTTTTGACTGAGCACAGGGGACTCTATTGATAGTACACAACAAGGCGGGGCTCCCTCAGCCCCTCCCTCTCCAGGAGGTCTGAATGGAAACTGTGAGAAAGGGAGATTCTCAGTGTGGTGGGGGACTGAGTGTGGCAGGGACTCTCCAGCAGTGAGAGCCTCTCTTTTCCTCTCATGCTTTTGCTGGGGCTGGTGGTCTGGGGGTCTTACTCCTTGGAGGCCATGTGGGCCATGAGGTCCACCACCCCGTTGCTGTGACTTTTCTTTATCACCTTTCTAGAGCCAACTTCTGGTATTGAAATTTCCTAACTAGTAATAGACTCACAAATCATGGGAGCCAAAACGTGTTCTACCCCTCTGAGTGAACAGCACACAGCAGAGATCCTAGATTGATGGAGCTCTGAATGGTCAAGAAAGGGAATTCTTGCAGATCCTCCTAAACTATAAGTTTAATAAGCCGCTTATCTCTACCTCCAAAGTCCAGTCTCACTGTGCTCCAGATTATTGATACTGTGGAAAGGATGACCAGAAATTGAGAGAAGTAAGCAGGCTTACAGTGCGAAGAAGAGCTCTGGTCCACTTACTGCTCCAGGTGCATGACAGGAAAAAGCAGAAAAGAGAACCCACCATGACCATGCCCACGACCTAATGTGGCTGGTCATCATGCTGTGTCTGACCAATCAGATAAATGACACTCTTCCCTCAAGAATAATGAGAAAGGAGGCAGGACAATGAAGCCATCCCTGGGATTGGGAGAGTAGATTAAGCTTTCTTTCCCTCTAAAGACCCATCCCAGGTGCTAGAGTTGATGAAAGACATGAAGAGAAATAAAATATAACATTTGTCATCAGAGAGCTCAATGACTAGTAGATAAATCAGGAAGGTAATCCAGACAAATAGAAACATAATGGAAGTTTGTTCAAGACGATATGTGACCCACAGAAGAGTATCATAAAATCTACTAGATAGGCTTTATAGTTATGTCCCTGAGCAGGTAATGTCAAAGTAAACATTCAAGGTCATCTTGAAAGATTAGGAGTTTACCAGGTGCCAAAAATTTACTTTATGCATAGAAGCAAGCTGTGCTAAAGAATCAAGACATAAAATAGCATAAGAACTCCTTATGTAACTAGAGTTCCAGATCCAGGTTATACAGCACTGAGAGATTAGGCTGAATAAGCAACAGGAATCAGAAAATGAAAGTCCTAAGAAGTCTTCTATATCATGCTAAGGAGGTTTGAGTTTTATCCTACAGGTGATAAGGCAAGTTCGCCACTTTTAATTTATATTGGCCAGTCTTCCCCAATAGGTTTTAAGAGAGGATAATAATATTAGGAAGTCAGAGACTCCTGAAAAAGGAAAAATAAGAAAAGTTTATTAGACTCTATTATAAAATGCCAAAAATATGATAGTACCACCTACTCACCACCTACTCCATCCATACAGCTCCTGGGACTTACTGACACAGTAATTAGCAATCAAGGTTACAAGGCCAAACCAAAGTTTCTAAATTCCTATTACAGATCTGATTTCAAACACACAAAGCAGCATAAAAATGTAAAAAAAAAAAAAAAAAAAAAAAAAAGATTCGGGCTGCACAATTGGCTAATTATTTCCTGCTATTAACAAAAACTCAGTATCAAAATAATAGTGCCAGTTTGGAAAACACAACAAGAAAGATAAAAAATGTTGGTAATTGAAGCATCAAACCATTTAAGGTGAAAAACCAAAGGAAAATTACTTTGTGTCCTTAATTTCAATAACAATGCAACTTGATTTTTTTAATTCAAAATTGCATATATAATAATAGTTAAAGAATTCTTTTCCTTTGAGATGATGGCTATGATAACCATAGGCATTCTCAAAGGCATGGTAAGAATGACTTTCAAGTCTGTGATGTTCAGAATGAATTTATCCAATTTTCTTGAAACAATAATAAAAAGTATTGAAGACTGTGGGGCACGTACCCTGTGAGGAGGAAAAATTCAATCTATTAGCATTTGATTTGAGTGTTATTTTCTATGGCTATGTTTTGTTTTGTTATTTCTACCATATGTTTATTATATTATAAATAAATTGTCTTTAGTAAAATTTAATTAGCTGGTATTTGTAAAGCTGTCTAAAGATGGGCTTTGTATAATTGCTAAGCACTTGTTTTATTACCAAGTTTCAATATTTTCTTTGTATGCTGGCTGCATATAAGTAACATTAATTTTTAAAACTGCAGTAGAAATCTCTCATTCTCCATAGCTGTGCAGAAAAAAATAAGGATGCTGCAGAGGTGTCTGAAGCAACACTCATAAAGAGTTAATTTCTAGCTTACACAATTATGTTCAGAATTGAGATACTTATCTAGAGCATTTTAAGGCCCTGCAAAAATCATGCCCTAGTCACTGAGTCAGTGTCCTCAATAATAGCACACAGGTAAACTCAGATTTCAGAGAACAGCATTCAGGAAGAAATGCTGCACAGTGTTGAGAAGATACATAGTGTGATTGAGAACTGACCTAGGATAATCTGGTCATAGATAAAAGTAGCCACCAGAAAAATCTAAGGGGGCTAGTGTTTGCTAAGCTCCATAACTTAGCTGTCAGGTTATAAATAAAACACATCATACATTGTTCCTAAATTCTGCTCCTCACACAGACATTTATTAGATTACTATTTATTAGTAATGCTGGCACAGAATGGGTTTGTACCACGTTGTCTACATTGGAAAAAATTCCAAATCTATGCCCTTTGGGTATTCCAACCACTTAAGTTCATTTTGAAGAAGATACAGAAAAATTCCTGAGACAAGGGTTCCATCTGGCACTATGCAATCCAGAAATCCTCCCCAAACTAATAAGTAGAAGTGGAACCAGTTGGGGTATCAAGATCACAGGTCCCATCCCAGAGGAGTCCACAGAACCAGCAAGCAAGTAGTCAAATTGCATGTCTTGAATATCTTCACTTTTATAAATAAGATCCCTTTTAAAAATAAATTATGATATTTAATAAGATTAATTTTATTAATAAAATAAGGTTTTATCCAGTAAAGTATCAGTTATTGATTATGTATTAATAGCAGGAATGGCAGAAGCCTGGCCTTTTATCACATTGCTAGCAGACTACCCTTTGAACCTAAAGTCCTGATAGTATCACCTAATCACATCTAGAGCTAAAATGTAAATAACCGTCATACACCTACTATCACAATAACAGGAGTGAAGTGTTTTAAAGCAAATTTTAGGCATTATAGCAGGCATGCTGGGAAGCACATAGGATTTTGAACAAAGGTCCCCTTAGCAAATAGTTGCTAAGGTATTTGATGTTTCAAAAGTTATTTAACTTTTGTAGTCTCAATATATTCATCCATAAAGAAACGAAAGTAGTAATACATATTGCATAAGATTGTAATGAGAATTAATTGAATTTTTTAAAAGTGCTTTATAAATGGTAAAGCCTTACTTTAGGTTTTATAAAGGTTAAATGATCCTTAAAGGCAGCTGGAAGTACAATTGCAGGCAGAGATGAGGGATTTTCTTAGTCTTATTTTATGCCAGGTATTTCGTTAGTTGCTTTATTGAGAAGATAAAAATACATAATCCTTATAATCTTTAATGTCAAAATAGAAAATCCTCTAAGTTCCATATTCCTTAATTCAGTCCTATCTAATAAAAATTATGCTTATACCAGAGATCTTAATAAGGGATCTCATTAGCAAACGTTAATGAAAAATGGTGGAATATTGTGGACTCAGATACATTGCAGGAAGCAAAATTCTGGACTGCTCACTGATAAAGACAAAATGTAGGAATGTTTAGAAGGCATTTGACCTAGAGTTATTATGAAAATACACTCTGTTTCTTGTTAGATTAAGATTTGTATCAGATTTATACCTGTTCTGTAGCTCCTCATCATAAAATATCTTGGCGTTTTTGAAGAATTTCCTTGAAGGCACATAGACTTCAAAAGCTGAAAAATCTCCTTCTATGGAAATTAACTATTAATTATAAGGTTAAACATTGTACTTGTTTTTTCATGGAAAAAGTCTATTATAATTAACAATTGTTTTCTGCCCTCCCTAGGGGAGGATTATAATTTTATAACCTAGTCATGACAGAATAGACCAATGAAATGAGAATTAAAATGACCACATTCCAGCTCAAACAGAAGCTTTTTGAGCAAGTATGTAGTTTCCCTTTGTTATGAATTTTTCAATATTTTATATATGAATGTTTCACCAGTCTGAGGCCCAAAGAAAAGACAATATGGAGAAGAGCCATAAGCACTCTATGATGTCTCTACGGCATCAGTGAGAAAAATCTTTGCTTTTGTAGAACACGGAGATTTTAGAATAATTTGTCACTGTGGCCTATCCTGACCTGTCCTTACCCATAATCTATAATTTCATTTGTATATAAAAGGTTTAAAATTCCATTGCCACTTTGTTAATCAGAAAGTATCATATTCTGTATCTGGCTTTCTTCCTTTAGGCCACATAGTGACTAAAACATTACACTGGAAAAGTAATATGATGATTTATTTTCTTCAACAGCAGCTCTACCTGCATCCAAATCAAATTGGAAGCTAGAAAAGTAGATTTCTTGTACCCTATATGAAAAAGGAGAAGAAATATGCCTGGCAGTAGGAAAGTACTAATACTTCCCAGGAAAATCCCAGGCATGCAGTAGTCACTCAATACATGTTTGTGAAATAAGTGGATAAAAGGTGACACCAATGAATTCAAGGAGCAGTGACATGAAAATTGTTTTTTTTTCCCCTACAATATTAGGCAGCTCTTGTAAAATTATTGTATAAGAAACAGCTCCCAAAGGTTAATGATTTTTTAAAAAATAATGAATTTTCTTATTCATATGTCTGTGGATCAGAGTCTAACAGGGCTCTACTTCAAACTATAGGTTCAGTTTAGCTCTTCTCTGCATACTTCTCATTCTGAAACAGAGACTATTCAGAGCATTCTCTCCTAATACCAAACAAGGGGAACATAAGAGGGTAAACCAAATCATACAACTGTAGCTTCTGGCTGCAAACCAGTGCACATTCCATCACCCAAAGGAAGGCACATCTCCCAGCTCAGTGTCAATGAAGAGACATATTCTCTATGTACTCTACCGCAAAGCACATGGCTAAGTGTCTGGACATAAAGTTCTATTATAAGGAAAGTATAAAGAGTTAGGACAAAAATACTATTTAACACATCTATCCCAAATGACATTTTTTTCATTGAAATTTAAAAGCAACAATAAGCAGAAATCTCCCCTATGGTATTAGTTATATCTGTTGAGAATTCTATAATCCATCCAATTGACTGGTATCTTGACAAGCTAAGCCAGAAACCTTGAGACTAGTCCATTAAGAATTGCCTAAATTCAATAGTTGTAATCGGTTGAAATTTTGAAATTGACTAATACATGACACAGGAGTTTCTGTCGGGAATAAATAATCTTCTTAAAATAATTCAAAACTCAAGAAATATTTGAGAACTTTTAAAATATATTTTGAACAAGGCCTTGAAATCATACATATGTATTATAATTTACACATTAGTGAATGCATATGACTTATGACTTAATGGTTAATTCTATGTGTCAACTTGGCTAAGCCATGGAATACGGATATCCAATCAAATGCCAGTCTAGATGTTCTTCTGGAGGTACTTTTTAGGTAAGACTATCACTTAAGTCAATAGCTTTTGAGTAAAGCAGGTTACTTTCCATAATGTAAATGGACCTTATCCAATCTTTTGCAGGCCTCAAGAGAAAAAGACTGAGATCTTCAGAGGAAGAGGGAATTCTGCCTCCAGAGTGTCTTTGAACTCTAGCTGCAACATTACATCTTTCCGGGGCCTGAGCCTGAGAGCCTGCCCTGCAGATTTTATACTTACCAGGCCCCCACAATCACATGAACCAATTCCTTAAAATGAGGAATTCCTAAAGTAAGCCTTTCTCTTTGTGTATTCACATATCTTATTGGTTCTATTCCTCTGGAGAGCCCTTAATAACCCAGTGGCCAACATTATTTATGAATGTCAGAAAAATTATGAAATAGAAGTTAACTACAAATGTAACAAAGTTACAGAATGGTTAATGCTTATAAAAGATTTTTCATTTTAAACATAAAGAAGTATCCACTTTTAATTAATTGACAATCAAAAAAAAGTAGATGAAAAATGCAGACACAGCATAATCATCAATTCTACTTTCTTCATAAAATTCTTTGAATTATAGAAAAATATTTTAAATAGATTAAATACAGAATATCAATGGAATAAAATTATAGGATATCACTAATAGAACAGAAAATTTGAGGACCACCTGAAAAGTGAAATAAAAATATAATAGACTGTGACTAGAAACCAAATAATGTCACAAAGATGAGGAAAATTAGAATCTAAGTTCAAACAGTTATAAATGATTCTCAAGACTCAGAGTCAGGTTGCTCAAAAAGCCAGAGAGGATCCTAGAGAAATCACTTAAAAACAACTATATACTTTTTAAAACTTAGCATTTCTTCTTTCTTCCTAGTGTGGGCATAGGACTCAGAAAGAAGAGCAGAGCAGAGCTTCAGTCAACTTCAGATTCTGACATGAGTTACGGTGAAGGTGGAGGGTGGGGATAGGGTTGGAAAGCAAAGAAAGGTGGCCCTGACAGAAAGAAAATAATCTAAAGTGCTTCAGAGCCAAGGCAAACCTCCTTATTCTGGCAACTGGTGGAAGTGCAGGGTAAGGTTCTCAGTCTTTCCATGACTATTTTCCCCAACACACGTTGAAGTGAAGCTTGCCTGTTGCTCTTCCCACAAAAACAGAAATGCCACAGCCAGCCCAAGCAATTAGAAGAGAGGAATGTTGGTGACAGACAGACTTACATATCTGGAAATAAAATGCCTTTCATTGCCTTTATTAATCTACCTAGTCCTTCATTCCTAAATCAGATTGGCAGACAAGTGCCACTAGACTTTTAAAGAAAAGCAATAGGCTGGGTGTGGTGGCTCGCACCTGTAATCCCAGCACTTTGGGAGGCCAAGGTGGGTGGATCGCCTGAGGTCAAGAGTTCGAGATCAGCCTGGCCTACCTGGCAAAACCCCGTCTCTACTAAAAATACAAAAATTAGCTGAGCGTGGTGGTGCATGCTAGTAGTCCCAGCTACTTGAGAGACTGAGGCAGGAGAATCGCTTGAATCCAGGAGGCGGAGGTTGCAGTGAGCTGAGATCACACTACTGCACTCCAGCCTAGGCGACAGAGCAAGACTCCATCTCAAACAAACAAACAAAAAGAATAAAAAGAAAAGCAATAAACTAAAACAGAATGATCAAGATAAACAAATAAGAAGAGTCAGGCCGGGCGCGGTGGCTCAAGCCTGTAATCCCAGCACTTTGGGAGGCCGAGACGGGCGGATCACGAGGTCAGGAGATCGAGACCATCCTGGCTAACCCGGTGAAACCCCGTCTCTACTAAAAAATACAAAAAACTAGCCGGGCGAGGTGGTGGGCGCCTGTAGTCCCAGCTACTCGGGAGGCTGAGGCAGGAGAATGGCGTAAACCCGGGAGGCGGAGCTTGCAGTGAGCTGAGATCCGGTCACTGCACTCCAGCCTGGGCGACAGAGCGAGACTCCGTCTCAAAAAAAAAAAAAAAAAAAAAAAAGAAGAGTTGATTTTGGAAAAAAAAATTTCAAGGAAAAACAGAAATTTTCATAATAATTTAATTAACAGCTCCAGAGAAAAACTAAATATGATTAACAATTTTCATTGCAATTGCAATGATAAATATAAAGTGTCTTTACTGTAGAATAAATTGCTAAAATAAAAAAGGCAACTAAAATTAGAAATAAAAATTAGAAGAAAGATTAAATAGAAAAAGGAAATGGCTAAATAACAAATTAAGGATCTGAAAAATAAAATAAATCCTAGTAAGTCACAATTAATAAAGAGCAACATGACAACAAAATTTAAAGTGTAAATAAATGAAGCTTCATAGAGAGCAATCCAAGATACCCATTTTCCATCTAAAGGGAGTTTCAAATGAAAGAATTCAGAAAACCAAAGAAAGGAAATAATAGAAAACCTTTCCACTGAGCTAAAAAGGACATCAAATATTATATTTAAATTGTCACTAGGTGCCAAATAACAGGAATCTTAAAAAAAAAACAGACATATTCTGATTTACCTAAGAACTCAAGGAATAAAGAAAAAAATCTAAAATCCACCCTTAAAATAATCAAATTACAAAAATTTTTAAAGAGATTTGTGTTAGATTTCTCAGAGGTGCCTATATTCTAGAATGAATGGAGTAATATCTTCAATCTTTTTGAAAAAAAAAAAAAACCTAGAAAATACTTTTGAAACGAGAATTCTGTACTGAGCCAACATTTTGGTCAAATAGATGAGCAAATTATTACATATTAAGACATAATTGAAGAATTTCTACAGCAAAGTGAAATATAATCAAGAAAAATAATATGTGAAATTTAAGAGAGGATGCAAAGTGAAAACTCCAATAAAAACAGTGAAGTTGTAATAAATTTTGATGTGTAATATCAATGATAATACATGAACCTAAAGTCCAAGATGATTATTACATAGAAAATTGTGCAGAGGCAGATGGAAGAGAAGTTCCCCATTAAGTAAAACTTTCAGATTGGAAACTTTCAATCTGCAAAGACTCTCAGATTAGATTTTGATCAGATAGAGAACACAAATATTAATTAACCCTAGACATTGTTGATAAAAAGATTAAGCTTCAAAATCAAAAGTAATTATTGGAAACCTAGAAATATAACGTATAATTTTTAAAAGTTGACTCAACAACATTTCAAAAACATGAATTAAGTAATAACCATAGAAAAATATGAAAAGATATCCTACGATCTGCCTATACAAATATTAGGCTCAGAAATTTTACGAGCAATTTGTAGGAAACATTTAGGGTCAGATAAGGTTTCTTTTACAATATTTAAATCCCTGCCCCTAATTTCTTTGTGGTATTTAATTAACAACTTCTATGACAGTAAGAAATGAAACTATAAAGACCTAAGAGTAAATTAATGTGGAGTAAAGGGATTTCCAAGAGATTAAATGGTAGAATTCTAGAAATTGAGATCAGTGCAATATGGACATAAGGGAAAGGAAGAAGTTACATATGATTCCCAATTCTAATGATAATTGTTGGATGCCATTTACTTCGAAAACACAGGAAAGGAGTGTTTTGGGTAGATAGAGGGGAGATGTTAAATTCTAGTTAAATATGATAAATACTAGAATCAAGGAGTATGACATTTGAAGGCTCTGACCATTAACATCAAATCTCATATTACCAAGGCTATTGCTAAGTTACTCCATTTGTAATGCACCGCCCTCCTGAGTAAGAAGTCAGTTAATGTGGCAGCAATAACTTTCATGTTTATTTTCACTCCTGTGCCTAGCACAGAAGGAGCTATGGTTCAACAGAGACACACTGATGTGTTACTGACTAACCTTAGATTTTACAACTCACTGTCAGAGTCATTTAATACTTGAATATTTTGTGTGTACACAGCCTAATTGGTCATGTCTGTTCTTAGAAAAGTATTTCCTTTTGCACACATACATTTTTACAGACAGATATATGCTACAAATAAATATATTCCAATACTCCACAACTGTTATAATTGAAAAAGAGACAAAATGCCAACATGTCTCAACATCATTAACTTTTCAGAGTATACAAAAGATTGGAAAGTTTCTCAAGTAATATCACAAAATAAGCATAAGTATTAAAAACAAAAATGGACAGCAGAAATAATGTATTCTGCTCAAGAAGGGCTTCTTTCCAAGGAATACAAAGAGAGTTCTAAATTAAGAAAATTTATTTATATATATATATACACACACACACACAAAATATGTACAAATTATATATATATAATATATATAAATTATATATATATCACTGCATTCATGAATTTTAAAAACTAATAGATGAAAAAAATTGATGTAATTAAAAAATACATACTAGCAAATAGCAGCAGAAGAAAACTTTTTTTATTTGATAATATCGGTATATCAGAATCTCCCAGCAAAACTTAAGGGTAAATAGTTTTTAAAATTACATTGAACTCAGGAACAAATTATAGATGTTAACTGTCTTAGTTCAGGATACTATAACAAGAAAACAAGAGACTGGGTGGTTTAAACAAGAAATATTTCTTTTCTCACGATTCTGGAGGATTGGATATGCATGATCAGATTTTTGTGAGGGCCCACTTCCTTGTTTCCTCAAATGGTGGAGAAAAAGAGAAAAAAAGAAGCTCTCCTGTGTCTCTTCTTATAAGGACACTAATCTCATTCCCAAGAGCTTCAATTTCATGACCTAATTACCCCCCAAAGGCCCCACTTTCAAATATCATTTCATGAGGAATCTGGCTTCAACTTACAAATTTTGGGGGGAACACAAACATTTAGTTTTCTAGTACCAATTGTCACTGTCATTTATTATCTTTTTGGATATCCCAGACAATGAAGTAAATCAGAAAAAATAAATAAAAAGCACATATATTTGAGAAGACTAAATAAAGCATAAGGATTTACAAATGATATGCGTCTCTAAAAAAAAAAGAATCTGGGAGAACTCACTTGAAAATTTCTCAACATTAGTAACCGGCTTTTGTTATCATTGCTGGATATAAAAGATCTATACAAAAAATCAATACAAAAGATTAATGCAAGAAACCCCCACTACTTTAACTATACAACAGAAATAAACAATAAGAAAAAGTAAAGGGAAAATATCACTTGAATTAGCAACAAAAATATAAAATGTCTAGTAATGTACCTAGCATATTTAATACACCAAAGAACATAAAAGAAGACTAAAGTAAATAGACATACAAAATTCATGAATGGAAAAAGTAAATATCATGCCACATCTATAAATGTTCTTATGTTAATAAACAAATTCACTGTTGTCCCAAACATGATACTAACCAAATTCTTAGTTAACTCTGACAAGCTAATTCTACAATTTATAAAAAAAAGAAAGAAAGGAAACGGAAAAAGAAAGAAAGAAAAGAAACGTAAATAGAGCTAGTAAATACATTTTTTGGAAAAGAGAATAAAAGAAACTTTTAAAAATCTGTACTTAACCTTTCATGTTAACAAGGAGATCCACATTTATGTGTACCTGGAGTTATCTAAGCTATAATGTTTGAGAGCACAGTTCCCACACAAAACCATCCTCACTTTTGACATCAATTACAAGTATACAAATGTTTCCACAACCACCCTTAAGTTTGATAATTAGCTTAAAGGACTCACAGAATTTATTTAAAGTAATTATACACACAATACAATCTATTACAGAAAAAGGATACAGATTACAGTCAGCTAAGGGGAAGAGACACACAGGCTAGAATCCGGGAAGGATCCAAAAAGGGAGCTTTCAATTGTCTTCTTTCTGTGGTGTCATAGATGGCACTGCCTCCTCCTGGTCACCTTATATGACAATATGCACAGAGTATTGTCAACCAAGGAACCTCACCCAAGTCTTGGTGTCCAGAGTTTTTATTGGAGCTCAATCACATACTACCTGCATGACTCACCTTAAATCTCAAGCCCTTCCTGGAAATTTGGCTAATACCTTTGGTCATCAGTTACTCTGGAGTTTGGACTTTATGTCACAGCCCAAAGCCCCCATCATAAATCACATTGTTAGACTGTCCAGTGGCTAAAGCCCCCAAAGGCGAACAAAGACACTCCTATTAGTCATGACATTCTAGGGCCTAGAGATCTTTTACCAAAAGCCAAGGGTGAAGTTCAGATTCCTCCTTGGTAAGGATAATTTTTCACTATACAATGTAAAAGTGTGTAGCAGTTTATCCAGATAAAGAATGATGTACTAATGTTCATATAAAAGCATAGACAAAATTTCTGGGAAAACATATAGCAAGCAATAAACTGTAATATAATCAAAGCTATGAAGATACAGAGGAATATCAGAGGCAAGGAATGTAAGGAGACACTCATTTTCTGCTCTTTGTTCTTTTAAAATATTCAGGTATTCTTTAACAGTAAGAATCAGGGAAAAAGGCAGAATGGGAAGCACCAGGATTCTCTCTCCCCACCTAGACAACAATTGCACTGGTAAAATCTTTCAGATACAACAATCTGGGAACTCTGGAGAGTACTGAAGGCTTGCAACTTCCAGGGGAAGGACTGTATAGTAAATTGTGGTTAATTGTGGTCATTTTTAGCTCTTAACGTAGCAGTAGCTATACATCCCCCTCTAGGATATATTAAGAGACTAATACATTTTAAATATGGCAATTATTAGTATAAAAGTTAGTATTATTGTAACAACAGTTTGTAAATGCACATTTTGCTTTCTGCACAATTTAAAAGACAAATGCATTTTGAAAAATTATGAGTTTATGTTTTTGAACACACAATATATAAAGATATAATTTTGTGACATCAAAAACTGAAAGGAGTGGGGAGAAAGATGTAAAGGAGCAATTTTTATATGGTATTATAGTTAAGCTGGTATAAATCCAAATTAGAACGTTATAACTTTAGGATGTTAAATGTAATCCCCATGGTAACCACAAAGAAAATAGCTGTAGAATATACACAAAAGGAAATGAGAAAGGAGTTTAAATATTTCACTACAAAAAATCAACTAAGCACAAAAGAAGACAGTAATACAAGAAATAAAGGGCAAAACAGCCATAAGGCATATAGAAAAAAAATAGCAAAATGACAGAAGTAAGTTCCTCCTTATCAGTCAGCCTTAAAAAGAATGGAACTTCTCACATATGCTACATGGATGAAATTTGAGGTTATTTTGCTAAGTAAAATAAGCCAGTCAAAAAAAAGGGGTACATGCTATATGATTTCACTTATATGAGGTCCTTAGAGTAGTCAAAATCATAAAGACAGAAACTATAATACTGGTTGCCAGGACCTGGGGGAGGGAGGAATGGGGAGTTAGTCTTTAATGGGTATAAAGTTTCATTATTGCAAGATCTGGAAATGGAAGATGGTAGTGGTTGCACAATATGACATGCTTAATGCCACTGAAATGCGAACTTAAAGCTGCTTAAAATGGTAAGTTCTATTTTATGTCTATTTTATTGCAATAAATAATTGGAAAAAAATTAGTTAATATTTATCTTACGTGATTTGTCTTAGTGCATTTGGACTGCTATAACATGATACCTTAGACAAGGTAATATATAAACAACAGAAATTCACTGTTGACAGTTCCAGAGGCTGGGAAGTTCAAGATCAAGTTGCCAGCAGATTTGGTGTCTTGTGAGGGTTTGCTGTCTGCATCACAGATGATGCTTTCTTGCTGTGCCCTCATATGACAGAAAGGCACCAGGGAGCTCTGTTGAGCCTCTGTTATAAGGGCACTAATCGCTTTCCTGAGGGCTCCACTGTCACTACTTAGTCATTTTCCAAACACTCCATCTCTTATTACCATGATTTGAGAGGTTAGATTTCAATATATAAATTTTAGGGAGGCACATGTGTTCAGACCATAGCATGATTTAAATAACGATTTAATGAAATCAACTTCTCCCCACTTCCACTAAATAATGTGAACAATTATACAAACAATACTAGGTTTAAAGGGACCCAAATTATTGGGTTGCCAGAAGTACTCTTGGAGCTCAGAAACCAATACCTCAAAATATGGTATTTTGACAGACTGGACTGAAGAAGGCTTAAAGTCCCTCTGACACCCCCCTCTGCCTCTCCAACACACATATCTCTCCCAAAGCATAGGATAAAAGGATAAAATATAGGATAAAAAGGAGAAAGAAAGGTCAAAGTTGTTTTCTGAATTTTCTCTATGACCAATGGGAACAACTGTTTTTCTCCCCTCCCTGTTGTCTAATTATCTATTGCAGAAAAACAGACCAAGAACGTAACCACATCTAAGCACACATGAGATCATGGCTGTCTCTCAGACTCATTCAAATTCCAAAGAGATCTACTTACCAGTTAATCTCTGTTCCCTGTCCATTCATTCTCCCTAGCAATCTTTATTGTCTCTCAATAAAGATTGAGAGAATCTTTATTGAGAATCCCTCTTCTCCCACCTCCCAGAACCTGTTTTGCCAAGATGGGAAATAAGCTTCTGAATCTTAGTAGGTGGTTGGCTCTTCATTCTGAAGTCTCCCTCATAAACACATAAAATAAATTTATATGCCTTTTTTTCCCCCTATTAATCTGCCTCATATCAGTAATCTTTGAGCTTCCAGGGGGTCAAGGGCCTTAGCTCTGCGTAGTACCATGCATTAATTTGGCCATGATGGGCTCTCCTATTTACTTTTGAGGAAGTGGAATTTAAAATGAGCTGAGTGTAACTCTCTGACTCTAAGGACATTTTTAGTGTATGTGAGACATTTTCCCCCCATTTCTTTCTCTTAATCATGATTCACAGTCAAATGTCATTCAAGAAGGGCAGAGATAGGCAGAGATTGCACACTAGCCCAACCTCAAGGTCTTTTTATGAACTACTCTTCCTAACTACATTCTTTTAAGTCAATGTTTCTCAAACTGTCACCCTTGCACTGCTTCTCTTACCAGGCTGCAAAGCCACAGAGGGTGAACTCATCTACCTTAAGATCATCTTTTGTAATTCACAGTGACTCAAATTATATTCCTTGGCACCAGCTCCCCGATTTCAACTTCTGTATTCTATCTTTTTAATCTCTGTCTAGTCTCTTTGCTCTGAATTATTTCTACAGTCGTTCTTGGTTTAAGTTATTTTATTCCTTAATGTCTTAATCGTTAATTGAGGGACTAGGATAGTAACAAAATAAGTGAAGCAGACAGCTGTAAGAAAATTAGGAGTAGTGAGGACTACAAGAAGCAATAATTCTTGACCCTTTTAAAAGCATTCACAAGCAAAGTTTTGTTTGTTATTTATATATCTTGTTTTGCATCATGGTGACTAAATACTTCTGTAGCTGTATTAGTCAAAATTCTCCAGAAAAACAGAACCAATAGAATATATATACATATGAGATTTATAATTAGGTATTGGATCACATGATTATGGAGGCTGAGAAGCCCCACACTCTGCCATCTGCAAGCTGGAGACCCAGGAAACTGGTGGTGTAGATCCCAGTCTAAGTCTGAATGCCCAAGAACAAGGAGAACTGAGGGCAAGTGAAGGTCAAAGTATCAGTTTAAGCAGCCAGTCAAAAAGCAAATTCAGCCTTCCTTCATCTTCTTTTTCTATTCAGGCTCTTAATGGATTAGATAATACCCACTCACATTTAAAGATTCATCTACTTAGCCTACTAATTTAAATGCTAATCTCTTCTAGAAACATCCCTATAGACACACCCAGAAATAATGTTTAGCCAGATATCTCATCATTCTGTGGGCCTGTGGCAGGGGAGCCCCAGATCACCTCTCTATTAGTCTGTTTTTATACTGCTGATAAAGACATACCCAAGACTGGGAAGAAAAAGAGGTTTAATTACAGTTCCACATGGCTGGTGAATTACAGTTCACCATGTGGTGAATTCCACATTCATGTGGAATTACAGTTCCACATGGCTGGGTGAATGCCTCAGAATCATGGCAGGAGGTGAAAGGCACTTCTTGTGTGGTGGTGGTAAGAGAAAATGAGAGAGATGCAAAGCCTGATAAAACCATCAGATCTCATGAGACTTATTCACTACCATGAGAACAGTATGAGGGAAACTGCCCCCATGATTCAAATTATCTCCCACCAGGTCCCTCCCACAACACATGGGAATTGTGGGAGTACAATTCAAGATGAGATTTACGTGGGGACACAGAGTCAAACCATATCATTCTTCCACTACCCATTCCAAATCTCATGTCCTTACATTTCAAAACCAATCATGCCTTCCCAACAGTCCCTCAAAGCCTTAACTCATTTCATCATTAACTCAAAAGTTCACAGTCCAAAGTCTCATCTGAGACAAGGCAAGTCTCTTCTGCCTATGAGCCTGTAAAATCAAAAGCAAGTTAGTTACTTTCTAGATACAATGGGGGTACAGGCATTGGGTAAATACAGCCATTCCAAATGGGAGAAATTGGCCAAAACAAAGGTGTTACAGGTCCCATGCAAGTCCAAAATCCAGGGGGACAGTCAAATCTTAAGCTCCAAAATGATCTCCTCTGACGCCATGTCTCACATTCAGGTCATGTTAAGGCAAGAAGTGGGCTCCCACCACCTTGGGAAGTTCCACCTCTGTGGCTTTGCAGAATATAGCCCTTTTTCTGGCTGCTTTCATGGGCTGGTATTGAGTATCTGTGCCTTTTCCAGGCACATGGTGCAAGCTCTTGGTGGATCCACTATTCTGGAGTCTGGAAGATGGTGGCCCTCTTCTCACAGCTCCAGTAGGCAGTGCACCAGTAGAGATTCTGTGTGGGAGCTCCAACCCCAGATTTTCCTTCCTGCCCTAGCAGAGGCTCTCCATGAGACCCAAACCCGTGTAGCAAACTTCTTCCTGGACATCCAGGTGATTCCATACATCATTTGAAATCTAGGGGGAGGTTCCCAAACTTCAGTTCTTGACTTCTGTGCATTCACAGTCTCAATACCACATGAAAGCTGCCAAGGCTTGGGACTTGCATCCTGTGAAGCCATGGCCCGAGCTCTACCTTGGTCTCTTTCAGCCGCAGTTGGAGTGCCTGGAATGCAGGGCACCAAGTCCCTAGGCTGCACACAGCAAGGGAACCCTCAGCTCTGCCCACGAAACCACTTTTTCCTCCTGGGCCTCCAGGCCTGTGATGGAGGGGCTGCCGTGAAGACCTCTGACATGCCCTGGAGACATTTTCTCCACTGTCTTGGGGATTAACATTCAACTCCTCATTACTTATGCAAGTTTATCCAGATTGCTTGAATTTCTCCTCAGAAAATGGGATTTTCTTTTCTATCACATTGTCAGTCTACAAATTTTCCAATGATTTGTTTCCCTTTTAAAATTGAATGCCTTTAACAGCACCCAAGTCACCTTCTGAATGCTTTGCTGCTTGGAAATTTCTTCCACCAGATATCCTAAATCATCTCTCTCAAGTTCAAAGTTCCGCAAATTTCTAATGCCACTAGTCTGTTTGCTAAAACATAACAAGAGTCACCTTTACTCCAGTTCCCAAAAGTTCCTCATCTCCATCTGAGACCACTTCAGCCTGGATTTCATTGCCCATATCATTATCAGCATTTTGGTCAAAGCCATTCAACAAGTCTCTAAGAGGTTCCAAATGTTCACACATTTTCCTGTCTTCTGAGTCCTCCAGACTGTTCAAACTGCTGCCTGTTACCCAGTTTCAAAGTCGCTTCCACATTTTCAGGTATCAGCAATGTGCCACTCTATTGGTACCAATTTACTGTATTAGTTTGTTTTCACATTGCTGATAAAGACATACTGAAAACTGGGAAGAAAAAGAGGTTTAATTGGACTCGAGTTGCGTATGACTGGAGAAGCCTCAGAACCATGGTGGGAGGCAAAATTCACTTCATACATGGCAGTGTCAAGAGAAAAGATTTAAAAGCGGAAACACCTGATAAAACCGTCAGCTCTCGTGAGACTTATTTACTACCATGAGAAGAGTAGAGGGGAAACTGCCCACATGATTCAAATTATCTCTCACTGTGCCCCTTCCACAACACATGGGAATTATGGGAGTACAATTCAAGATAAGATTTGAGTGGGGACACAAAGCCAAACCATATCAACCTTCAACTCCTCTTTGGCTTTGAGTGGGCTCTTCAGCTGCATCTAAAAATCAGATGGACACCAGGCAGATTAACAGGAGAAAAGAATACTAATTGTATTAGTTTTACACGTACATGAGGATCTTCACAAGACAGTGAAGTCTAAAAAAGTAGCCAAAGCAAAATGCTTCTATATTTTTTAGACAAAAATAATAAATTTAGAAGAAATGATAGGACAAAAAAAATCTGGCTAAGAGCAGTAAATTTTTAGGGAAGTCACTAGAAGATATAGGAGGTGGAGTGTAAAACTAATGGAAGATAAGGGTTACTTCGGTAAGCATACTTATTCAGGTCCATTGCAGCCCCCAATTCTCAGTCGCTGGTGATAGGGCTATTTTCTCACCCTGGTACAGGGAGGCTACCCCTTTCAGATAAAGTTTTATGGTTTGCTGTATGCAGGAATAGACAAGTGGGTTAGCCCTTTGTGAAACTACAATTTCTCCAATGTTTTCAACTAGAAATAGTCAGAATACAATCTGGTATATGTGGGAATGTCACATCTTTCACTCCACAGTAAGTTGACACATAAAATTATTCATAACAAATATATCCCTTGGTCTCTGCTGCTGGTACATAGGGCACTCGGCAGCAGCCACAGCCAGGCTTACCTTGGTGAGTAGAAGACCATGTTGCTGAGCCCATATATAACCTCTGTTCTTGCCACCATGGCCACTTTGTCTATGAGTCCATTAGGCAATGGCAGGAGTGAGTGGAGAAAGAAGTGGACTGGTATCCACTGAATGTGCTTTCCTAACAACTTCATTTTTAAAATTGTCCTCTTCTTAGATCACACTGTGGTAAGCATTCATTTGACACACAAATATCTTCATGTTTTTTTTGTTAGTTTTGTTTTGTTTTGTTTTGTTTTGCCTATTTAGAGAGTTCTATCTGCATACCTTTCCCAAAATTTCCTTGTCATCAATTTGCCAATCATCTTCCAAGTCCCTGACCATCCAGCCATTGGCCTCACACCTGGCCATTTCTCCTTCTAAGTAAAGTGAAATCTGATGCACTACTTGGAGTTTGTCCTACTGAAAAGATTAAAATTTACCACACAGCGTCCAAATTCCCTACTGGTTTGTGAATTCTATGTACACGGTCTCTGTGACTTAATTCTTGTTCTTTCTGAGTCTTCTATTTGGCTGCTGAAATTACCTGCCTTAAGATGTAAATCTAATGACGTAATTCCTCTACTCAAAATTTTTCCAAAGATTTAACTCTAGGTTGAAATCAAAACACTTTACCATGACATCCGATACTTTAATTATCTGACTTCTGATAGTTTTCAGCTGTATCATTTACCATTCTCCTATTACAATGTGGCCCAGTTATTCTGAATTTTTTTTCATCACTTAGTGTCCTGTCCTTTATGTTGCATCTATGACTTTCATGACTTTTTTAAGGTTGTCCTTGACTTCTCCACTTTGAGTTAAGCCTCTTTAAGCCTCTTTATTGTTTCCTCAATGCCACTGGCCTGCTCCCCTTAAAGAAATTCTCACAGATTGCATTGCAATCGTGTATGTTTGCTTCTCTCTTTAACTGAAGTGTGTGCTCTTCGTGGGTGGGCTTGATGCACTTATGTCTGTAGAAATGGTATTTGGAACTTAAGAGAGAGAAATTGATGTTTTTTTTTCCTTCTAACTTCCAAGTGAACTGCTAGTTTCAATATCCCATATCAATTGATAACACAGAGGTGAGCAACAGACCATATTCAATTCCTTCCTCTGCCATATATTATCTATATATTAGATAGTTTACATAACCTCAGTAAGCCTCAGTTTTCCCAGTGTCTACCTGACCTAATAACAACAATAATTTAAACAATATAATTCATTTGTACCAAGCCTAATACTTTGAAGCTGTTTAATAAATGCTAGCTGATGGTCGTGGTAATAGTAGTAGAAATGCAAGTAATGTTAGTAAAACTTGAGAAGAAAAAAAAGCTACACTGTAATTCAAGTGTACTGTATGTACAGTAACAAGGGCCTTCGAATGTTCTAACTTCTATACTAACAATCGAACCACTCTAAGTGAAAATGGGAAAAACATCAGATCATACAGTAAAGCATACTATCTTTTACTCTAGCAGCTCTCCGTAAACACGTGCAAATCTTTTCTTGCCTCAAACTGAACTCATTGCATCACCCTTCTCTAATTCTCCCTAACCCCATCTTGAATTTTCTATCTACTGAAAAGCACCACCACCCATACTCTCAGCCAATCTAGTAACTTTGGAGACCCTTTTTATTCCTTCCCACCCTCAGCTCCTTTAGCCAACTAATCATCAAACTCTGTTGCTTCTATAATGCAATGGCTATCATACTAGTCTCACTGCATCATGTCTCGCCAACTCTAATTGATTTTCTAAACAGCTGCCAGAATAATCTGAACATTTCTATTCCCTTCAGCGCTTCCTATTCAGCAAACTCCTTCCCATTGCCCAAATGAGATTCATAAGACTCACAAAACTCTATTCTGGCCTAATACTCCACCATCATCCCTCACCGCTTCTACCCTTACACCCTATACTCTGTCTGGTGATAATCTGTTCCATTATTTCAATTTATCTCGCTCTTTCTCAGAATTATGTCTTCACCCAATCCATTTCCTTATCTAAAATAGGCTCCCAAAGTCTTCTTACCCTGGTCATCTATCATTATTCAGTTTTCACCATATGTGTGGTTGATTTCCTCCAAAAAGTCTTACCTGACATGCACTATCCTCATACACACACTCCAACTAACTAAGGGAGTGTCTCCTATGGCTCGTTTAACACAGCACTTGACCTATTTCACTGTATTACAAATACCTGTTTTCTTGTCCTTCTTTCCCACTGCATTATGCTATAAGCTTTGTGAGAGCAGAAAACAGAGGTGTCTTACTTATCTCAATCCCACTGCACATAGTAGGAATTGCAGTATTTATACATGACAAAATAAATGAGTGAATAAGGAAAATTTTAAGCCTATTTTGAAGCCATCTGAGTGAAACTGATGGGTCTCAAATTCTTTCTTCTGTAGCCCAGCTTCTGAGGTGACCCTAGAAAAATGGCTGCATTCCTGAGTTTTCATAGCTGTCTGTAGCCACTCTGTTCAAAGTTTAGCATTTCTATGAAGTTCTGTGGTGTGACGTATAGCAACTCTCTTCTGCTCAGCAGTAAGAAACTTTTTTACTTTATTTATGAGACTAGACACACTCATTCTTTCATTGAAAATGTCTTCTTCAGCTGATTGATTTTATTTTTCATAAACATTACTTTTAAAAACTCTATTTATTTGATTCTTCCTTTCTGCTCTCTGTGTTTAGAATGCCACTGGGTTTTATTACCATCACAATTGGTAAAACCTGCCAGCTATGCTGACTGGGTCAAGATCTTATTTTGCTTATTCAAACTTTTCTTTTTAACTTAATAAACAAACAAAAACTACATTTCTAGACATCAGTGATTTGTTGTATTTGAAATGATACTGTCTATTATATACAACCTTCATTCTTTGAAGAAAACTCTGGACAATCCTTGCCTCTGTCTATTATTATTTCTAATGAAAGGAATGCTTAGGTTTCAGTGGTGCAAATCAAATGCTTCCCAGAAAGTTTTGGCATCACCTACTTGTGAAGATAAATAAAAGAGCAATTCGGCATAATGGATACAACATGGGCTTTGGAAATCTGATGGCAGTGAATGAAGTTGGAGTCAAGGCTTCATTAATTCCTAGCTGTGCAAACTTTGGCATTTTAATAAACCCTCTCAGACTCACTTTTCTCATTTGTTTTTTAAAAAGTTTAAAAAACAAATACTTACAACAAGGTTGAGTGTTAATTGAGTAGTGGACATTAAGTGTTATATACATTATTATCATAGTTTATATATGTGCATTACTGTTTACAATGAAGCAACATCTGTAGCAGAGTATATAAAAACATTGTACTGTTATATAATCCCAACCTGAATGATGCATGCTGATCCTGGCAATCTTGACAAATAGCTCTTTGAGGGGAGCTAACCTGGGAGCTACCTTTCCAGTTAGGGAGTCAGCATGATCT
This sequence comes from Theropithecus gelada, assembly GCF_003255815.1. Taxonomy (NCBI): domain Eukaryota; kingdom Metazoa; phylum Chordata; class Mammalia; order Primates; family Cercopithecidae; genus Theropithecus; species Theropithecus gelada. Next base: position 97,028,994 of record NC_037668.1, on the reverse strand, counting down.
GATGTTTTTCCCATTTTCACTTAGGGTGGTTCGATTGTTAGTACAGAAGTTAGAACATTGACGGCCCTTGTTACTGTACATACACATCACAACTCTTGATCTACAGCTTTCAAGATTATATGATGTCAGGCGATATGGATTATTGCAACTTTTTCTGAACTTTATTCTTGAGCTTTAAAATGGCATATTCACCCAATGTGACCCTATCTCTAAAGGAATTTGCTTGAATGTTAAATATAAAAGCAAACTGTGGATAGAATACTGCTCAGCTTGAGCTCAATGTTTGAAATAGGCTAAAGATTTTCTAGAATTGGTACTTCTTCTCACCTACAGACTCAAATGGAAAGCAGTCCCTACCTAAGTACTACGTCCAACATTAATACTGAAAAGATGCTTCTTTAATTTTGTAAACATTAATGAAGTGGCTTCTCCGAATAGATTTCTTATTTGAATGACTAAAGATTACAGATTTTACTCAGCTAAAGAGTTGCTGATGGAAGAAAGATGTTATCTAGTTATCTATAGGTGCTTGAGAAACCATCTAAAACTTAGGTGGCTGTGGGAGACTCGGTCTAAGGTGACCACCCATGAGTCATGCTCTTGCATAAGTGGAATCTGTGCAAATGCCCTTAAGTTCAAGTGGAATCTGTGGCTTGCTTCTAACCATCAGAATATGACAAAGGTGATGAGATGTCTCTTGCGTGATTAGATTATGTTGTGTGGTGAAGGTGCTGGCATGTCATCTTTGATTATGCTGTATTACACAAGACCCTGTCTCAGCTGATTGGAGCAAGGAGCAAACACCACGTTGTACATGACCTATGGAGAAGGCCATGAGGCAGGGTCTGCTAATGGCCTCTAGGACCTGAGAGAGGCCTTCTGCTGACAGCCAGAAAGAAGACAGGCCATGAAGTATATAGCTGCAAGGAAATGGATTCTGCCAACAACCTGTATAAGCCTGGAAGTGGATTCTTCTCTAGATAACACTTAGATGAGATGGCAGGGTTTGTTTTGTTTTGTTTATTTGTTGTTTTTGAGACGGAGTCTTGCTCTGTTGCCCAGGCTGGAGTCTTGCTCTGTTGCCCAGGCTGGAGTGCAGTGGCACGATCTCGACTCACTGCAAGCTCTGCCTCCCAGGTTCACACCATTCTCCTGCCTCAGCCTCCTGAGTAGCTGGGACTACAGGTGCCCACTACCACACCCAGCTAATTTTTTTTTTTTTTTTTTTTTTTGTATTTTTAGTAGAGACAGGGTTTCACCGTGTTAGCCAGAATGGTCTTGATCTCCTGACCTTGTGATCTGCCTGCCTCGGCCTCCCAAAGTGCTGGGATTACAGACGTGAGCCACCACGTCCGGCCGGAGATGGCAGTTTTGTGTAACATCTTAATTACAATCTTGTGAGATCCTGAACAGAGGACCCAGTTAGGTTAAGACCTGACTTTTGACCCAGGGAACCTCTAAGATAATAAACGTGTGTTGTTTTTTGCTACTAAATTTGTGGTAATTTCTTATATACCATCAGAAAAATAATACAGTACTGAAGCAAAAATGATTTATTATTTCTGATGCTTCTTTGGGTTGACTTGGTCTCATTTGGGGTCAGCTGGAATAATCACATGGTTACCTTCAGCTGGGAGCTCAGAGGAAATGTCTAAGATAGTGTCACATCCCACCCACACCACCCACCAAAACAGGAAAATTGAACTTCTTACATGATGGCTCAGAACTCCAAAAGAGAGAAAAAGTAGAAGTTGTCAATTCTCATAAGGCTTAGACTCAGTACTCCCAGACCTTCTTTCTCCCTTATTTAATTAGTCTAAGCAGAGTACATGTCATCTTAGGTTCAAGAGTAGAGAAAATAGACTCCACCTCTTAGTGCTAGAGCATCATGAGCATATTTGAATGGAATTAATTGTTAATGCAATGTTTTCAGGTAATTTACCACAATAAACGGTCTGGCTTTAACAACTCACATCTATCCCACATGCAAAAGGCACTCACTCCCACTCAAGACACAAAAGTCTTATCTAATTATGGAATTGAATTTGAAGCCTAGTATCATGTGATCTACGTTCATATCAGATAAATCTCTTCCCATGTGGATCTTGTCAATTGGAGACTTGTAATCCAAAGAAGACAAATGTATGTACACAATGGCAAGGCATATATTCCCAGAGCATGCTACTCTGGGGCAGAAAATATTCCTTGATTTTAGTCTGTTTCCTGGAAGTGGTTCTCCATGACTCTAAGCTCCATCCCCAACCTTTGGCTCTGTCCTCAGAATGATCCTTCCTTTTGATAAGGAATGTCCTATACTTATAGCTGAGTAACTTTCTCGGCCTTCATCCTGCCCATAGAAAGCTGGGAATTTAAATACCTCTTTTCATTTTAAACTTTCTTTGTTCTTTTTCTTTGTTCCAATGTAATTCAACTACCTTAAAAAACACTGAGTTTTCAAGATATCAAATTGTAATCAATACATTAGAAAAACGGCACAATCACACATCTCTTTAAGGCAGGCCTCTCTCCATTTTAAGTTGAGATTCAAGATGCCCCAAGATAATATCTTTAAAATCCCTAAAAGGCTTTTGTCTGGTTGCATTTTCTACCAAGCACTACCCTTCAATCCTTCAGTTTTTAACATTCTATACCATTAATTTTTTCTTAACGCTGAGGACACACATTATTGTCAGAGCCTCAATTTGATCTTTTCTCTGAAGCTACTTCTTACTTTGGAAGCCTTTTGTTCATTTGAAAAATTAAGAATGAGAAATAGTGTTCTTTTCCATTCCAGCAATACCTGGGTTGAAAACATTTCTTCCCAATTCTGCTTGAAAATTGAAAATTTTCTTCTTTAGTTCATCTGTCTTTTGCATTCGTTTCTCATAGGTAGCTTAAAAATCTCAAAAATTTGCCTAGAAACTTACCCAGCCAGATCCAGAGTTCTTTAGATACTTTTATCTGTCTTCCAAGTAACTTTAGGCAACAATCTCACAAATTTTTCTGCCGATACATGACATAATCTTCATGTATTATGAAGATTTACACTTTCTTCACTTTTCCATAGCAATTTCTCCAGTGTCCATTTTCCTCCATTAACAATCACTTCACTTACCATTCAGGTCTCTGCCAGCTACCCAGTCACATGCCAAGTAAGGCCTTATATTTTATGTTGCAAACTCTACCCAAGTTTATCCTTTAGATCCTGAGGATCTTTATCCATATCTGGGCTTGATTGAAGTGACAGAATCCTGGACTTGGAGCTGGTTCCATAATGGGATGTCACTTTTGGAGGAGGTATGAATGCATTTTCAGGTGAAGGGAGATGTGAATTTTTGTGGCAGAGTACAGAGATAGACGGTCTCTAAATATGGCTGTCAACACTTCTCTCCATCCTTGTCCATGTCTGCCACTCTCTCCATCAAGAAATGGAGTCTATTTCCTCTCTGCTTGAGAGTGGCCTAGTCTCCTGACTTCCTTTAAATGCAGCTAGGCTACCATTCTGGGTCTAAGTGTTAGGAAGACTGCATGTTCTGCTTTCTACCTTTTGGAACCGAGTCACAAGACTAATGTCTGTCAACAGGCTATTTGTACAGGCACCCTAGAGGATAAGATGACATTATGGTCACTTCAGCCCCAGCTGACTTTCCAGTCAAATGTGTTCTCACAGCCACAAGGAAAACCTACCCAAATTAGTCCAATCAATGCATAGAACTATGAGAAACAATAAATAATGTTTTGTATCACTAAGTTTTATAGTGTTTTTTAAGGCAGCAGAAACCTGAAATAGAAATCTTGATTATAAAATCACATGCAACACAAATATGTTACATCTCAGTTAAAACTGTGGTTCCCTGATACACAACTCCCACTTATTTGCCACTACTCTGACACAAAGACAGTTGCTTGTGTCCACCAAAATGTATCTGAATAATACGACAGAGTCTAGTTCTCTAAATATTTAGTGATTTCTTCAAGTATACTTGATTATGATGAGTCAGAAATATAAAAGGCTTAAGAAATAAGTTTGACCTTCACAAATACATAGGAATTGATTTTTTGATATTATGTTTGTTATAAGGTAGTTCTGGGTTTCTCACAAATGCATACCAAAGGTCATGGTGACTAATATGGAACACTAACAATGTGCCTACTAGTTACCCTTTTATTCACATAATTTATTCACATATGGAGGCTGGATTAATTTGCTTAGGAGAAATTGAAATCAAATTGCCCTTCTTGATATTTAGTTTTCTTTTTCACACTAGGATCCTAGTCTCATTAGCTGAAAATACGGTGTCTGGTGTTTAGTAATAACTTAGTAAAGGTTATGTTTTAGACATAGAACTAATCAAGCTCTATACACTTTAGCTTAGGAAAATAAAAACCGCAAGCCAAAGTAAATACAAACATACTCAGATAATCATTGCTTTTTCTAGGAGGAAACTGAGTTTCTGGGAGATCAAGTATCTTGCCCAGGATTGCATAGCTTTCAGAGATGAAATTTTGAGTCCAAGTCTGTCTGTGCTAAAAGTTCATGCTTGTCTCTTCTTCTTTTCCTCTTTGTCACAGTGCCTTCTAGAAACTGAGGTACCCTGTAAAGTGTAAAACCTGGGAATTGAACATTGAACAAACACCTTTGGAAGGAATGTCCCCTGTGTTTTTTTAGTGGCCATGGTAGACTACAATGCTAGAAGGTGCTAGTCTCTTACAGAATAGGACATTGTTGCTTATTAATCAGTTACTATGGCTGCCTTCATTTTATGTACTATGAAGTTCCATTATACTTTTTCAATTCTTAATTATTCTGTGTCAATGTATTCAACTCTCAGAAAAAAAAAACATACAAAGGAGAATGAAAAAAGGCATCTAATGCAATTGCTATCTTTTACTGAGTACATACTATGTGCCCCCAATAATTATATACCTAGAAAATTCTATTTAATAATTTCTATATCTAAGGTATCACTTATTTTTGTTACTCAGGGTCTCATGGGAAGAGAGATTTTCCCTAAAAATCAGGAAAGTAACTAAGGTTGTGTGATTGCAAAAGGCTAATATAATAAAGTCATTGTACCTGGGTAGTTAATATATCTGAATATACCACCAGTAAGCAAAGCATGGAGAGAGCCATGGACCAGTATTTGCTAAATCTAGCCTAAGGATCTGTCAAAAAAAATCTTTCTAGTTTAAAACTTCAGAGATTCTGATTAATTAGTTGTATCAGGCATGATTTCAGTATGAGTCAAAAGAAGTAACTGAAAGAGAATATGAAGAGAGTATTGTTAAAACCAAATTAATGCAAAAAAAAGTATGATCAAGAAAATGCCATAATTTTAAATAAAGTGTCAGGCACAGCCATACTGGAACCTGAAGGAAAAGAAAAAATCATTAATAATGATCCTATTTTTGTTCAAAATTTTGATATTATATTCAACATAGATTTTTTTGCATTAGTTTTAAATTTAATAAATTAGTGCATTAAAATATTACCAATCTTGATTACTGAGATTTATGGCAAATTTTGTTCCTTTAAATTTTGTGCTTGTGGCAAGAGCCTGAGGTTCTTCATTCCACCCTGTCCCATAGAACATATGACATCAAACATGAGCCACTTAACTAACTGCTTGGCTCCAGAATTTATGCCACAACTTTACCGCTTATCAACCTCATGGCCTTGAATTGTTTTTTTTATTTATTTCACAATTTATCGTAAAAATCTATAATGAGAATTAAATGAAATAAACGTCATGAAACAGTACGATGTTCGACACAAAGTAAGTTCTTAACAATTATAAGTTAGTGTCTATGTCTAGAGTTCTAATTTTGTTTGATTAATTGAGGAAATAAAATTCTTCATTTTACAATATTATATACTAATAAAGTGTTTGTTTAGAATTGTAAATAGTAACAGTGGCATCAGGAAAAATATCTGTTTGAAAATCTCTGTTTGAAAACCCCTGCCTTCTAAGAAGTCTAATTCCAAAGTAGTTCTATCCAACAGTAACAGAAATAAAATGATAGGAATATTTTAAAATATATTCTGTCTGATATGGTAATCACTAGCCATGTGACTTAACATGTAGCTAGCATAATCAAGGAACCAACAATTTTAATATAATTTAATTTTCATTCACTTAAATTTAAATAGCCACAAGTGGATAGTAGCTACTTTATTGGATACCACAGATACAGGTCCCCGAGAATATGAATTTCCTATTTTTCTTCCATGCAGAAAAGGAGAATCAGTGTGAAAGTACTTACTGAAAGACTTGTCACAAAAACAGGTGTCCAGTCAAGGCTGTTTCCCCTCACTCAAACTTAAAGAACTCAGCTTTACTCATCACTCCAGTTTTTGATCATTTTTCCACATACATTACATCAAAGGCTGCAGTTTTTACAGTGGTCTACAAAGTGGGAGGTGCATAACCAGGGATGGGCAAGATGATCCACTGAGGGCAGGAAGAAAATATAGTTATAGTACCTGATATTTATTTTTAATATAAATGAGGAGGAAATTAAGGTTTACAATATTCAATGAATGGGCTAACCGTGACACCCTTACTCTTTCAATTCTTCCCCACAAAGCAGAAGAACTCCACAAGTTGGAGATGTTGATAATGGTGTTCTCACTGGATGGCTTCAATATTGTAGCATATCATAGTTGGAATTTATGAGATGTTATCATATTGTTAATTACATTAAAAATAAAGAATTTAAAAACATCTTTTTCGGGTAAAAGTGATGTTTTAAGAATAAATTCGAGATTTTTTTCAAGATGGCTGACTAGACAATTGCGTGCTGAATACAGTATCCAAAAGGAAACATGGGAGCTCAACAAATAAGTGATGGGAAACAGCAAAAACTAGGAAGGAGAAGAAAGGCAGCTGTTTTACCAGGATAGACCAGGAATTGTGAGTGACTTCCCAGAACGAGAGAGCATGAGTAACAGTATTTTGGATCTCCACTTTCCCCCTGCAGAATTTTACAATTCAGGTCTTGGGAGAGTGCCTTGACCTCCAAAACTCTAAATATAACTTAAGTAGTGGTTGAGAGACTGAGAAGAAATTGCTCCAGGAAGGGGACACATCCTGGGTCTCACGTACTTTCTGAAGCCTAAGCAGCTACAGCAAGATGTCATTCTTGATCCTAGTTTTGAATAGACTATGCAAAGTCCTGGGAACCAGTGACAGCAGTCCTAGGAGTTAGGGAAACTTGGGCTGCTGCTTGCTGAATTAGTGCAAAAGTAGGGGGTGGGATCATGCAACCAAGACTGAGAAGCAAGCATGGTGTGGGATTTAGCTACTGTTACTGGATGTTGGAACCACCCCCAAAATTGAGCAGGACAAGATACTGTGGAGGCTTGGCCTTGGGTTGGGTGAGGGATCCTATGGCAATCCTATGAGTTGTGGGCTAGGAGTGAATTGCTGCATGTGAAGGAATAGCTAGGTCAGCTGTGACAGTTAGGATTGGGAAGCAAGCCCTGCTGGGATTGAGGCATGAGAAGGATGTAAGTCCCCTACCTGCCAGTAAAGGCTGTTGCTTCTGGGCTTGATCCTACCCACTATGGGAGAACGTAAGTGCAGTGGCATCTGCCTCTCACCCAAGCATTCTATCAGAAGCCTTAGACCACCATACCCCTACTTGTTGTGGATGGTGCATGCACTTGCCACTGGGCGGGGGGGCCTGAGTGCAAGCCTGCTCAGTCAGACTCTACCCAGCTTCACCCTCATGTGTAACAGAAAACAGAATGTGGGATCCAGAGTCCTGGAGGATGCACAACCCAATTCACCACATGAAACACCTGAACACTCCTTCCAGGGTACTAGGGTTGGGCATAAACATCCTACCACTATGGCCTCTGCTGCCTCCTACCTGCAAGCACTACCTGCTGGTCTGGAGGCCAGCCTGCAAAATCCATTGCAAGCACTGCCAAGCACATAGCATTTGAAACCAAGAAAAGCCTCTCAACACCACTACCACTATTGCCATACTATGCCAGCCACCCAGGGGCTTAAGATCCTGCTCATCCACCTGGTACATTGCTACTATAACTCACATTTGAGAAAGCCACCCAGAGGCACAAGAATTAGCCTGTCTGGCATACTGTCTGGCATACCAATCTCCAGGACAACTTCACCACAGCCTCCACAAATAACTGCACTCTATCACACTGAGGAAACTACAGATACCAATAATGCTGTTTATAGTCAAAGAAATCATACAGAAACTTCACTACTACATGCACACAGAAGCAAATTCTACCTAACCAACATTATAGTAGCATCTTCAGGAAAAAGCTTTCACCACAGTGAAAGGATATTTTAAAAGAGGAAGAAGCAATATTTACACCAGATGTGCAGAAATCAAGTTAAAGACATGGGAAACATAAAAAAGCAAGGTAATACAGTACCCTCAAAGAAACACAATAATTATCAAGCAATAAATATTAACCCAAAAGAAATTATCTAAATCCTAAAGTATTTAAAAATTGATTTTGAAAGAAGCTAAATGAGGTGCAAGATAAATCCGAAAACCAATATAAAAATCTCAGAAAAATAATTCAAAATATGACTGAGAAATTCATGAAGGATATAGATATCTTAAAAAATAAAATAAGACAACAAAAAAGTCAGAAATTCTATATAACTAAAGATTTTATTGAAGGAAATACAAAACATATTCAAAAGCTTCAACAATAGACTAGAACAAACAGAAGGAAGAATTTCAGAATTTGAATATAGGTCTTTTGAAATAATTCAATTAGATAAAAACAAAGAAGAAAGAATTAAAAGAATAAATAACGCATTTGAGATGTTTGGGACAATATAGAGTGACAGAATTTATGGATTATTTGTATCCTTGAGATTGAAAAGACATTGAAAGGTTTAGAAAACCTATTTAATGAAGTAACAGATGAAAATTTCCCAAATCTAGCAAGAGATCTAGGTATCTAGATATAGAAGGCTCAATAACCTCCAGGAAAATACAATGCATAAAGGATTTTGCTATGTCACATTATAATCAGACTGTCTAAAGGCAAAGTGTAAGAGAAAATTCTGAAAACATCATAGGAAATCCATCTAGTTACAAGTAAAGGAAATCTCATCAGACTAATAGTAGATTTTTCAAAAGAAGCCTTACAGGCCAGGAGAAAATACAATACTATATTCAAAGTGCTGGGGAAAAAAATAAAAATAAAAAAACCTGGCAGCCAAGAATTCTATATCCAGCAAAATTAACCTACATAAATGAAGGAGAAATAAAGCCTTTTCCAGACAAGCAAATGCTAAGGAAATTTGTCTCCAGTAAACCAGTCCTACAGGAATAGCTTAAGGGATTCCTTAACGTGGAAACAAAAGCACAATTTTTACCATCATGAAAACACACATAAGTATCAGTCTCACTGGTGAATCAATTAAACAATAGAGAAAAAGAAAGGAATCAAATGGCATCACCACAGAATCCCACCAACCACAATGAAAAACAATCAAAGGAAAAGAAAAAAATATATATGAAACAACTAGAAAACAATTAACAATAGGACAGAAACAAAACCTTACATATATACATTTACGTTGAACACAAATGGATTAGATGTGCCAGTTAAAAAGACAGATTGACTGAATGGGTTAAAAAACCACCCAATTATATTCTCCTTACAAGAAACTCACCTTACCAGTAAAGACACATATCAGCTGAAAGTAAGGTAATGACAAAGGATACTCCATACAAACTGAAACCAAAAGCAAGCAGGAGCTATGCTTTTACCGGGTAAAACAGACTTAAAAACAGTAACAAAGAAAAAGAAGGAAATTATATAATGATAAAGGAGTAAATTTGGCAAAAGGAAATGAAATCACAATTCTAAATACATATGTACCCAATTGTGGAGCACCCAGATTCATAAAACAAATATTACTAGACCTAAAAAGAGAGATAGAAATACAGTAGTAATGAGAGCCTTCAACACCCCACTCACAGCATTAGACATATCATCTAGACAAAAAAATCAACCAAAAATATTGAATTTAAGTTGGACTTTACACAAAATGGACATTATAGACATTTACAGAATATTCTACCCAATAACTGCAGAATATACATTCTTTTCAACAGCACATGGAACCTTCTCCAAAACAGACTATAGATTAGGTCACAAAACAGGTCTCAGCACATTTTCTAAAAATCAAAATTATATCAAGTGTCTTCTCAGGCCATAGTGGAACCAAACTAGAAATCAATACCAAGGAAAACTTTGGACCCTATAAAAGTATGTGAATTAAGCACCATTACATTGAGTGATCACTGGGTCAGTGAAGAAATTAAGACAGGAATCAAAGTGAAAATAAAATGACAGCATACCAAAATTTGTAGGAGACAACAAAACAGTGTTAAGGAAGTTTATAGCATTAAATGCCTACCTTGAAAAAATAGAAGGACTACAAATTAATCTAATGATGTATCTCAAGAAATTAGAAAAGCAAGAATCAATAAAATCCCAATTTATCAGAACAAGAGAAACAAAGCTCAAAGCAGAACTAAATGAAATACAGACTAAGAAAACAATGCAAAGAATCAAGGAAACAAAAAGTTGGTCCTATGAAAGAAAAACAAAATTGATAAACTGCTAGCTAAACTAACTAAGATAAGAAGAGAGAACATCCAAACAAGTTCAGAATGAAAAAGGAGACATTACAACTGATACCACAGAAATACAAAAGATTATCATAAATTATTATGAATATTTGTATGCTTACAAACTAGAAAACCTAGAGAAAATGAATAAATTCATGAGCACAAAATCTACCAAGATTGAGCCATGAAGAGATATAAAACCTGAACAGCCCAATAATGAGGAGTAGCAAGATTGAAACTGTAATAATAGTTTTTAAAAACTCCCAAGGAAAAAAATCCCAGAACCAATAAAATCACTGACAGGTACTATCAAATATACAAAGAAGAACGAATTTCAATTCTCCAGAAACTGCTCCAAAAAATCAGGAGGGAAATATTTCTTAACTCTTTCTACAAAGCCAATATTATTCTGATACCAAAACCAGACAAAGACACAACAAAAATCAAAACTACAGACCAATATGCCTGATGAACACTGATGCAAAACTTCATAACAAAGTACCAGCAAACTGAATCCAACAGCACATCAAAAAGACAGCACACTATGATCAAATGGTATTTATCTCAGGGACATAAGAATGGTTTACATATGCAAATCAACAAATGTGCTACATCACACAAACAGAATCAAGGCAAAATACCATGTGATCATCTTAACAGACACACAAAAAACATTTGATAAAATTCATCATTCCTTCATGATAAAAACCCTCAATATAACTGACAGAGAAGGAACATATCTCAAAATAACAAAGGCTATATAAGCTGAGGAAAAGTTGCAAGCATTTCTCCTAAGAACTGGAACAAGACAAGGATGCCCAATTTCACCATGCCTATTCAACATATTACTGGAAGTCCTAACCAGAGCAATCAGGTGAGAAAAAGAAATAAAAGACATACAAATTGGAAAAGAAGATGACAAACTGTTCTTCATTGCTGATGATATTTTCTTATATCTATAAAAACCTAGTCTCCTCCAAAAACCTCTTAGATGTGATAAATTAATTCAGTAAATTTGCCGGATACAAAGGTAAAGCACAAAAATCAGTAGCATTTCTATACACCAATAATGATGTAACTGAGCAAGAAATCAAGAAGGCAATTCTACTTATAAAGCAACAACAACAAAAATAACAGAATAAATTTAACCAAGGAGGTGAAAGATCTCTACAATAAAAATTACAACATGCTGTTGAAATAAATTGTAGATGACACAAACAAATGGAAAAAAGTTTCATACTCATGAAACACAAAAATAAATATTGTTAAAAGGACCGTACTTCCCAATCTACAGATTCAATGCCATCCTTATCAAAGTACCAATGTCATTTTTCACATGTTGATCAATTGAACATAACAGAGAGCTTAGAAACAAAGTTATATATTGAAAGCCAACTGGTCCTTGACAAAGTCGACAAGAAAAGACATTAGGGAAAAGATACTGTTTTCAATAAATGGTGCTGGGAAAATTGAATTGTTATATGCAGAATAATAAAACCATAGCCCATCTCACCACATACAAAATTCAAATCAAGATGGATTAAAAACTTGAATGTAAGTCTCAAAATTATAGAAATACTAGAAGAAAACCTAGGGAAAACTCTTCTGGACATTGGTCCAGACAAAGAAGTTATGAATAAGGCCTCAAAAGCACAGGCATGCTAAACAAAAATATACAAATGAGACGTAAACTACAAAACTTCTGCACAGCAAAAGAAACAATCAACAGAATAAAGAGACAACAAGCAGAATGAGAGAAAATATTTGCAAACTATGGATCTGACAGTGGACTAATATCCAGAATATATAAGGAACTCAAACAATTCCACATTAAGAAAACAAATGATCTCATTAAAAAATGGGCAAACAGCCGGGCGCGGTGGCTCAAGCCTGTAATCCCAGCACTTTGGGAGGCAGAGAAGGGCGGATCACGAGGTCAGGAGATCGAGACCATCCTGGCTAACACGGTGAAACCCCGTCTCTACTAAAAAATACAAAAAAAAACTAGCCGGGCGAGGTGGTGGGCGCCTGTAGTCCCAGCTACTCGGGAGGCTGAGGCGGGAGAATGGCGTGAACCTGGGAGGCGGAGCTTGCAGTGAGCTGAGATCCGGCCACGGCACTCCAGCCTGGGCGACAGAGCAAGACTCCGTCTCAAAAAAAAAAAAAAAAAAAAAAAAAAAATGGGCAAATGATATGAACAGACATTTCTCAAAAGAAGACATACAAATAGCCAAAAGGTATATAAAAATATGCTCAACATCACTAATTACTAGGGAAATGCAAATCAAAACCACAATGAGACCTTATCTTACCTGAGTCAGAATGGCTATTATTAAAAGGACAAAAAATAACAGATGTCATTGAGGAGGTGAAGAAAAGGAAACTCTCACACATTGTTGGAATGTAAATTAGTACAGTGTCACAGAAAACATTATGGATATTTCTCAAAGAAATGAAAACAGAACTACCATGTATTTCTTCCAGCAATCCCACTACTGGATGTTTATCCAAAAGAAAAGAAATCAATATATCAAAAAGATAGCTTCACTCATATGTTTATCACAGCATTATTCATAATAGCAAAGATATAAAATCATCATAAGTATCCATCACTGGATGAATGGGTAAATACAATGTAGACTATATACACAATAGAACACTCTTCAGTCATTAAAAAAAAAAATAAAAAAAAAAAAAGAATGGGCTGGGCGCGGTGGCTCAAGCCTGTAATCCCAGCACTTTGGGAGGCCGAGACAGGCGGATCACGAGGTCAGGAGATCGAGACCATCCTGGCTAACACGGTGAAACCCCATCTCTACTAAAAAATACAAAAAACTAGCTGGGCGAGGTGGCGGGCGCCTGTAGTCCCAGCTACTCGGGAGGCTGAGGCGGGAGAATGGCGTAAACCCGGGAGGCGGAGCTTGCAGTGAGCTGAGATCCGGCCACTGCACTCCAGCCCGGGCGACAGAGCAAGACTCCGTCTCAAAAAAAAAAAAAAAAAAAAAAGATGAAATTATGTCCTTTGCAGCAACATAAGTGGAACTGGAAGTCATTGTTTTAAGTGAAACAGACCAGTCACAGAAAATCAAACATCACATCTTCTCACTCATAATTGGGTGGTAAAAAAAAATGTATACTCATAAATGTAGAGAATGGAACCGTAGACAATATAGACTCAGAAGGCAGAGCACATGGGAAGGAGGTAGATAATGAAAAATTAGTTAATGCATACAATGGGTATCCATTAGTATTATCATTTGGGTAATGTATACCCTAAAAGCCCTGACTTGACAAGTACACAGTCTATGCATGTAACAAAATTGCACATGTACCTATAAATTTGTACAAATTAAAAAAAGTTAGAAAATAATCGCATTTTGAAAGAAACTCTCACTGTGAAGAGATAAAAAAAAAATAGATGCTTAGAATTGTTTCCATTCCTAGGGGTATTACTGCCAAAAATGCTGTATATCATCCCTAAAAACATTCATATCTGAAGTCTATATCATCTCAGAAACATACATTTTTTTATCTTCCTAAAATCTTTGGAGTGGTTTGAATCCTATATTTAAAATGTAAAAATGGAATATTTTGCAGTTAGGTTGATAAACAATCAATGGAATCAGAGAAGAATAAATTTTATGAGATGAAATTTAACATAAATTTGGCATAATTGGTAAATTTAAATTTTTGTGTAATGTTTTAAGTACAATCAATAATACCTTTTTACAATTTAGATTTTTTTTTCAGTTATGACAGTCAAAAATCAGGAATTTAAAAAAGAAGCCAAAATTAGACCTTTATATTGCTATGCCACAAAATGCTAAAGCAAGATTGAAAATAAAGGAAGCATATTTAATTACATTGTCTTCCAAAAGAATAATATACGTATATATTGTTAATATTGTTTTAGCAAGAGTAAAAACGATTTAACGTTTTTTTGTTTGTTTGTTCGTTTTGAGCCTGTCACCCAGGCTAGAGTTCAGTGGCGCAATCTCGGCTCACTTCAACCTCCGCCTCCTGGATTCAAGCAATTCGCCTGCCTCAGCCTCCGGAGTAGCCGGGATTACAGGCGCGCGCCATCACGCCCGGCTAAATTTTGTATTTTTAGTAGTGACGGGTTTCACCATGTTGGCCAGGCTGACCTGGTGAACCGTCCGCCTCAGCCTCCCAAAGTGCTGAGATTACAGGGGTGAGCCACCGCGCCAGGTCAGATTTTACATTTTTAATAGCGTGTTATGTCATTGTTTTAGTCTGTTTGTATATATAATACATTAGTACAATAACACATGGTAGTTTGTTTTAGATATAAATAAATATTCATATATTGGCAAAGTGCAATTGATTTAATGTGAGCTAAAAAAATTGTAAATGTTTGGATGATTCATTTCCTAGTGTAGTCTGTATGTCTTTACTTCCTAATTATATTTAGAAAGAGATTTGGAACATATATTTTTTAACTTCCCAATATTTGCCTTTAAAATATTAACATCGAAAAAAATAGATGATAATAATTACTATTGCCTATTGAATGCTATGCCAGAAACTATATGGGTGCTTTGCAGTATAGTTTAAAATTCTCAGAAAGACTTTGTTTAAACCTCATGGCATATCTATAAGGCAGACAATATTATACTTTTATGACATAGAAACACAGTCCAAGGAGCTAAACAAGTTTTTCAAGTTTACAAAGCTAGTATGTGACAAAATTGTGATCTAAATACATTTCTTTCTGGCTCTCAGTAATAATATTTCTGATAAATAATTATAGTAATAATAATGTCTATGACTGATTGAGTTTTTATTATATGACAGTATTCTAAGTGTTTTATCATATATGATAATCTTTATAAGGCTGGGCATGGTGGCTCATGCCTGTAATCCTAGTACTTTAGGGTGACCAAGGTAGGTGGATTGCTTGAACCCTGGAGTTCAAGAACAGCCTGGACAACATGGCAAAACCATGTCTCTACAATAAAATTTTAAAAATCAGCCAGGCATAGTGGTGAGTGCCTATAGTCCTAGCTACTTGGGAGGCTGAGGTGGGAGGATCGCTTGAGCACTGGAGGTTGAGGCTGCAGTGAGCCAAGATCGTGCCACTGCACTCAAGCCTGGGTGATAGGGTGAAACCCTGTCTCAAAAAAAAAAAAAAAAAAAAAAAATCTTAAAAAGAATTCTATGAAGTAAATACTATTATAATTCTCCTATATAGAGTATAATAAGTACAGTTTAAAATATAATTGATGTTACGAGTAAAAGCTGGTAATTAGTGAAGTCAGTATTTAAATCCTGGTGTCCATGCTCTTCAGTACCCCATGCTGTCTCTTTACAATATGACATCCTTCTAACATTCACCACAATAATAGTATCATTGCTGCCTTCATCATCTTAAGACCATTTCTAGGTTTTTATACTTACACATTATGTTTCCAAATAGTTAAGATTAATAAATATCATAATGTTAGAGGTAAAAGTCAGACAAGATAAATTTGAAAGTTGAAAAATTTATCTACATAAGTTCTGGACTCCTTCACATATTTTAAGCGTAAGTATTTTGTTTACTTACATAACTTAGCTTTAGAATTGTCTGACTTCTCCCCTTCTCTGAGAATGTCTGCTGGGTAGGAATGATGTGAAGGAGAATTTGTCTCATAATTAGATGATAGTGCTTAAGATATTCACTGCAAAATCTGTAACAAAATGATGAGCCCTTGTTGAAAGCAAAATTATTAAAATGTCACTTGTGAATTTTATGTCCCAGGCTTTCTACCTTGTGGCAACCTGGAATTCAAGCCACTATCAGAATATTTTGATTTGAACACTGTAGTTTATCTATTACAAAGTGCCCTAAAACTCTACCCTATGTAGCTATTATTAGCTATTGATGGAAATGTCTTCATAGTAAATGGGATATAAGATTCAGTACCAGGAAAATATATATTCGGCTTGCCATGATGAAAATCCTTTTGTTAGGTCCTGAGGAATCCTAAGTTTAAACTGGCTTGTGCTTTTCCCCATAGTTTGTGGAAGACTCACCAGGACTATAGTTTCAATTCTATTGAAAGAAAATTTAGTCTCAATTCACTGATTATGATGCTATGTTGTATTAAGTCTCCTATTATGCTAAACCAGCTGGACACACTTGACTAACTCTG
The DNA here is from genome assembly GCF_003255815.1 of Theropithecus gelada. Classification (NCBI taxonomy): domain Eukaryota; kingdom Metazoa; phylum Chordata; class Mammalia; order Primates; family Cercopithecidae; genus Theropithecus; species Theropithecus gelada. The sequence continues at coordinate 97,012,201 of NC_037668.1, read as the reverse complement.
GAAGACAGTGGATGAATACGTTAGCTGTCTGGCCCAAATTCTAACTTTCCATCTGTGAGTTGGCTCCATTTTCTGATGCTCTACACAGGAGATTAATTTTTAAAAAGTTAAAAGAGTATTTATAAGGACAGTGGAAAGAGGAGCCTAGAAAATAAAGATAGAGAAAGCATTTGGAAATAAAATTGTTATTATTCACTGGGACCTTTTTTTCTTTCCCTGAGAAATAACTCAGGAGCTCTAGATAAAAGAGTTATAGGAAACAGATTTTAAATGCACTTCAATTCAATTCAACAAATATCGATCCACCACTCTCCACTTGGAGTAAATCAAAATGGAATATTTTTCTTGAGTAATAGGGTATTTTTAACAAAGTTACAGATTTAGTAACCTTGGCTATGACCTTTCAAACAAATCTCTGAAGAGAACCAAACATTAGGCATGTCCAGCACTTTCCCCACAGGTTCTCTCTCCATCCATTTAGCTACCAATCTATAATCTTATTTATAAAGGGCAATGAAACATAGATCATGAAGATAAGTATTCAAGTAGTTTGATGTTTTCTTCAAAGACAAAAATGTTTCTTGAGGAGAATTATATCATTGAGCAAAGGTAAAAATTATAACTTTAATCATATACTGAAATACTTCATGTACTTTACAAACAATATTATTTTTAATTAATACTCTCACATAGGACAATGCTCTGTCATATATTAGATAACAGAAACACTATAAATAAACTTGCTGCAGAGACCATTATGTGAACTTCTGATACAGGCAAAAGAGAATACAGATGTTCTTATTTCTAGAAATTTTCAATGTGAGCAAAAGCTTCATCACGTTTCCTTAAGATAATATTTCATAAAAATTTCAATAAGCGTCTATTGAGGACTACCTATACATCAACTGCAGCTTTTAACATTTAGCAAGAGGAGAAAATGCCAAAGCGTATGATTACAATATTATGTGGTGAGTGTGATAATAAAGGTAAGACTAGAGAAGGTGTTACCATGGCTGCCTACGGAGAGTGTGTAGGGATAGCTGTGAGACAAGTCTTCAAAGAAGAGTGGACTTAATTGTGCTTTTTAAAGAACGTACTTAGTTAATTTTTAAAATCAGATAAGAAAGAATACACCTTACTGTAAGTATGTCCCTAACATTGCATTGGATATACTTATGTTAAAAATACTTGTGACATATCTGAATTTTAAATTTAACCAGGCGCTCTTTTATTTGCTACTGACCACCGTACTGTTAAGTCAAGCTTAGAACTGGAATGTCATTGCTTCTACACAAATTTCATTGGCCACAAAAATCTACATGGCAGAGCCCAAAGTGTCAGGTACATTCAAGTCATGAAAAGGAGGGAATAAGTATTTTGAATAACAATCAAATCTACCATAACTTGTCAAGCCTGTAAAAAGGATCAATATAACATAAATTAGATGTTTTACATGTTTTTTTCTGGAAAAAAAAATAGTTGCTTTATTTTACTCAATTTTGAAAAATCTGTTTTTGTGAGCAATATAAAATGGTATTATAATAAGGTTCATAGGCCATAATGCAAAGTCAGTCTCAGTGGCTTTGTTCATATCTGTTACAGAAAAAGTAACATACAAATATTTCCAAATAATATGTCAGTTAAATTTAAATACCCATTTCCTAAAGTAATAGCACTTTTAATTTGTCCATGCATAATTTTATGCCAATTTGCATTAAAACAATTCTATGTTATCTGAATGTTTCTTTTTATTATTCCTAACTACAGTGTTTCATCTCTGAGTTAGGAGATTCACTCTAAGTACAGCTCCAAACATCTTTACACATTGGAAGTTTCTTAATAGCATATTTATTCTATGGACTATTTTATAAAATCAGATTGCACTCAACCATCTCTAGTAATTCTGATCCGGTAACAGTGTTGTTGCATTCTGGATAAACGGATTATTTTCTCTTGCCCTAGTTTGGATATGATTTGTGCTTACTCAGTTCCAGCTATATCCTCTGGCATTGCATGCTTTTAAAATACAAGGTGAAGCATTATTGATATTACCTCACAGCAAAAATCATTCAGAAGCAAGTAAACAGTAAGCAAGAACACTGACAATGTAGGTGTATATCTTGACTATTTCAGTGAGGAACTCATATTGTGAGAGGTCTGCAACCTTTGGAGGCACTGTATACATTGTTTACTCATTTATTCATTATTCATTCTACAGGCATTTCTTAAGTGTCTGTAACATAGTAGACAGTATACTAAATGCTGAGATGCAGGGTGAAAAGGACAGCAATCTTCTAAAATAATATAATAAATACTTTTTATAAGACAACATATCACACACTTTGCATACACTGCTTCATGTAATCTTCATTACAAACCAGATAAATTGAAAGTTTATTAGTCATTATACTGGTTAAGAAACTGAGGCTCATGACATCAGACCCATCAATGATCATAAAATTAGAGATCATGGAACCAGATTTTAAACTCCAATTTCTTTTTTGCTCTATAAGCCAGGCTTTATATACTAATTTTACTATATGGAAAGAAAGACTTCTAGGAATATAGAAGTCAGCATTATGTAGTGTTTGAGAACACGTACTTTGGAGTCAAATAAACGCAGGTTCAATTTTTTAACTAACACAGGTGAGATCCTGGGCAAGTGACTTAAAGTTCTAATGTTAAATCTATTTACAAAGGGAGAAAAGGACAAAATAGCACTGATACCGCAGGTTTCTTTACTAGCATTATGCTTGGAACACAACACACAGACTCTAAGTACTAAGTAAATCCTTGTGGAATAAATGTAGTAAAACATATTAAGCATTTTGCACACTCCTCCTAGCACACCATCAGTACTTAACAAATATTAAATTCCTGAAACTCCCCTGACTACTGGAGCTCTGATTTCTAGGTAAGTTCCTAATTCTTTTTCAAACATAGTTTTTTTCTTATGTTACCTATTTCTCTATTCTCTAATAAAGGCAATTTTCCACCCAGTAGTGGTTAGTACTCTTGAATTAACTTATCTAAATCAATGAAAATAATAGTGAACCCCTGCTTTATTGTGTTGTATGGGAAACATTGTTATCACTGATTTCATCATATCAGATTTAATCCACACAGCGATTCCAGGAGGACACTAGGTTTCATAGAGTTTAATGAGAGACAAGAAATACGAGCTTGGTTTTACACTCTCACTCCTTATCATAATCATCAAACTCAGCGATATTTCACAGACCTATGAGTTTTATAAAATACCTGAATCTGTTTGTGTATATACAAGATATATAAAGATAATGAAAAGTAGATGATTGGTTTGGGTCAATTTCTTGTATCTGTATAATCATTCTGAATTGCCATAGTTGTATTGTGGGCATCTGTACTAATTGTTAAGTATGCTCTGGCCTGAGAGAGTGATCAGTTTTAGAATAATTTTGTCTAGTATTCTGCTTCATCAAACCACTGCTTTATTCCCCAAGAAATCAGGCTACAGTTTGCTTAAGGAAAATCTTCAGACACAGCTTTTATAAACAGGTTGGTATGGTTTAGCACCATGGGCTTGGAGGAAAGCAGAGAATAAACCTGACATTTTTGTTTGACCAAAAGGATGCTGTGCTATCTATCAATGTAGAGAATACAGGAGGGTGAAGGTATTTTTAATTTTAAACGCATGATTTTAAATAACACGAATCTGTCTAGGAGCTCAATTTTAAGTCAAATTAATTCCAAGATGTAATATAAGGTACAAGACAGTATAAAATGGCCTAGGACTCAGAGTAATTTGATTTGAATTCTACATCCTCCTTCTACCAGCTGTGTGAAGTTGGGAATTTACTTGTAATCTCTTTTTTTCTTGTGTGTAAATAAGGATGATATTATCTCCTTTAAACGGCTGTAATAAGGTCGACACAATGTATGGAAAGTGCTCAGCACAGAGCATAGCATAGTACAGGATACCCAGCTAAAGATGTCTAGTATGCAATTTAATACATGACTCTGGAGCTCAGGGGCAAAGTTGGAGCTAGAGAAAGAGGTTTGAGAGAGTCCCCACTACACAGATAATAGCATATAAAAATGACATCACATTTGACAAAGGGGTAGTTTGAAGATCAGAGAGTTCAGTTGATCTGAAGAAGCCATTCAAATGAAAGCCTCGTTGCTAGTTATAACCTTAACGTTGAGTGTAGTTAATCATGATTTGAGTCCAGGTCCTATAACCAGAAAGAAAGTGAGAGCTCTGGAAACCCAGAATGACAAGCCAGTGATTGCGACTGTTCAATGGTGTGTCCATGCTGATTTAAAACTAAATAATCATCACTCCATTGGTGAGTCCAATGATGCTTTTATCACAGCAGGATAAATTCCTCTTGTCAAAATTGGCACCCATTATGCAAATGAAATTTGAAGGGTTCATTAGCTAAATGGTAATTGGAATAACTTGCATTAAAGAAATGATATACAAAATTTCTATCAAGCAAAATTACTTTTTTCCACAATAACCTTTAAAATGTTTCTCAGTGAATAATACATCAAAATTCTAAAATTATAGATATTTAATGGCTTCATACCTGACATTCTGTTCATGATGCATTTTTAAATTTGTTTATTTCCTGGCTATTTCTTTGGTTACTGCCTCCGGTACTAACAGGAAGGATATTGGCCATTATCTCAAGGTACAGCATTGTAATGACAGCTTATGGACATGTACAATCAACAAGGTTTGGAAGAAAATTCAAAGCTTTCCTAATCATCTCAGGTAGATCTATAAATACCTCATATGTGCTGTAATAATAACATCTATCACTGGCCTTGTTCATGCAATAAGTTTTAAAGTATTTCTTCTTCAATTTTTCTGGAAAAATGTTTGTATTGAATCGGCATTATTTTCCTAAAATGTTTGGTAGAATTTAACAGTGCAACCATCTGAGCTTTATCTGCGGAACATTTTAATTTGAAGTGAGGCAGCATATGGTTAAGTCTGACTTTTAAAATCTAATATAACAATCTCTATCTTTAAATTGATGCATTTAGATCATTTATATTGATCTTAACTATTGACATAGTTAAGTTTAAAGCTATCATCTTGCTATTTATTTTTTATTTATTTTCTCTTGTTTCCTTTTTTGCCTTTGGTTGAGTTCACGGAATATGTTTATGATTCTATTTTATTTCTGTTACTGTCTTATTAGTTATAAATCATTTTAGTTGTTGCATTAGAATTTATAGCATTCATCTTTAACTCATTTAGTAAGCCTCCAAGTGATATTATTTTACTTCATGCATAGTATGAGTCTTAGAATAGTATACTTTTAAAAATAGACTTTATTTTTTAGCAAAGTTTTATGTTCATAGCATAATTGAGCAGAAATTACAAAGATTCCCCATATACCTCCTGTCCCCATGCATGCATAGCCTTCCCCATTATCAACATCCCCCACCAGAGAGGTTCATTTGTTAGAATTGATGAACCTATATTGACACCTCACTATCACTGAAAGCCCATAGTTTACATTAGGTTTTACTCTTGGTGTTGTAAATTCTATGGGTCTGGACAATTGTATAATGACATATGTCCATTTTTATAGTATCATACAGAGTAACCTTCCTACACTGAAAGTTCTTGGCTGGGGATGGTGGCTCACACCTGTAATCCCAGCACTTTGGGAGGCTGAGGCAGGTGGAGCACCTGAGGTCAGGAGTTTGACACCAGTCTGGCCAACATGACAAAACCTCGTCTCTACTAAGAATACAAAAATTAGTCAAGCGTGGTGGCACATGCCTATAGTCTCAGCTACTTGAGAGGCTGAGCCAGGAGAATTATTTGAACCTGGGAGGGAGAGGTTGCAGTGAGCCAAGATCATGCCACTGTGCTCCAGACTGGGCAACAGAGTGAGACTCTGTCTCAAAAACAATAAAAATAAATAAATTCTCTGTACTCCACTTGTTCATCCTTGTTTTCCTCAACCTCTAGACAACCATGACTTGTTTTAATGTCTCCATCATTTTCCCTCTCCTCAAATGTCATATACTTAGACTCATACAGTATGTTGCTTTTTCAAATTGTCTTCTGTCACTTAATAATATGCATATAAGTTTTCTCTCTTTTTTCATGGCTTGATAACCATTTCTTTTGAGTGATGAATAATATTTTATTATATGCACCACAATTTATTTCTCTAGTCACCTATTGAAGAATATCTTTGTTGCTTCCAAGTTTGGGCAGTTATGAATAAAGTTGCTATAAACATTTATATGTTAATTTTTGTGTGGATGTAAGTTTTCAGCTTCTTTGGGTAAATACCAAGGAGGGTGATTGGTGGATCATATATAGTAAGAGTATGTTTAGTTTTGTTAAAAACTGCCAGTCAAACTGTCTTTCATAGTGGCTATACCATTTTGCATTCCTACCAGCAATGAATGAGAGTTCCTGTTGCTCCATGTCCTTGTCAGCATTTGGTATACTTTTATTTTTCCCCTGTTGACCTTAATGCCATACATTTTACCATTATATCTGTAATAAAATCTATAAGGTACTGTTATTTGTTTTGATTTTATAGCTAATATCTTTTTATTATTATACTTTAAGTTCTGGGATACATGTGCAGAATGTGTAGGTTTGTTACATAGGTATACACGTGCCATGGTGGTTTGCTGCACCCATCAACCCATCATCTACATTAAGTATTTCTCATAATACTATCCCTCCCCTAGACCCCCACCCTGGACAGGCCCTGACGTGTGATGTTCCCCTCCCTGTGTCCATGTGTTCTCACTGTTCAACTCCCACTCATGAGTGAGAACATGTGGTGCTTGGTTTTCTATTCCTGTGTTAGTTTGCTGAGAATGATGGTTTCCAGCTTCATCCATGTCCCTGCAAAAGACATGAATCATTCTTTTTTATGGCTACACAGTATTACATGGTGTATATGTGCCACCTTTTCTTTATCCAGTCTATCATTGATGGCATTTGGGTTGGTTCCAAGTCTTTGCTGTTGTGAACAGTACCACAATAAACATACGTGTGCATGTGCCTTTATAGTAGAATGAATTATAATCCTTTGGGTATACACCCAGTAATGGGATTGCTGGGTCAAATGGTATTTCTGGTTCTAGATCTTTGGGGAATCACCACACTGTCTTCCACAATGGTTGAACTAATTTACACTCCCACCAACAGTGTAAAAGTATTTCTATTTTTCCACATCCTCTACAACATCTGTTGTTTCCTGACTTTTTAATGATCACCATTCTAATTGGCGTGAGATGGTATCTCACTGTGGTTTTGATTTGCATTTCTCTAACGACCAGTGATGATGATGAGCCTTTTTCATATGTTTGGTGGCTGTATAAATGTCTTCTTTTGAGAAGTGTCTGTTCATATCCTTCACCCACTTTTTGATGGGGTTGGTTGTTTTTTTCTTGTAAATTTGTTTAAGTTCTTTGTAGATTCTGGATATCAGCCTTTTGTCAGATGCACAGATTGCAAAAATTTTCTCCCATTCTGTAGGTTGCCTGTTCACTCTGATGATAGTTTCTTTTGCTGTGTAAAAGAAGCTCTTAATATCTTTTAAAGAGGAGTAATAATAAATAATATTATATTTACCCACATGATTATCATTTCTAGAGCTCTTATGAGTGAGAATATGAGGTGTTTGTGTAGAGCCATATTTCCATCTCCATTTTGTGTAGAGTCATATTTCCATCTCCATTTTATTTTGTTCTGCCTGGAAGACGTTTTATTTATTTATTTATTTTTGTAGTGTGAATTAACTGGTAATACATTATTTAAGCTTTTGTATGTATGTCTGACAGTGAGTTTATGTTATTTAGCCTTCACTTTTGAAATATATTTGTGCTGGGTATAGAATTCTAGGTTGACAGATTATTTTTTTCTTTCCATACTTTAAAGACTTAGCTATATTTTCTTCTCGTTTGTATTGTTGTCAAAAAGAAATCTGCTGTTATCCTTAAATTTGTGCTTCTGCATGAAATTCATCTTGTTTACCTTCTGGTTGGCATTAAAATTTTTTACTTCATCACAAACATTGAGTATTTTAATCATGATGTGCCTTGTTTTAGTTTTCCTCACAGTTTTTATGTTTGGGGTTCATACAGTTTCATGTATTCACAGATTTACTTCTCCTCCCTCTACCTTGGGGACTCTGATAATCCATATATTATGTTTCTTAAAGTTATTTCACAGCTTACTGATGTTGTTTTATTTATTTTGTCTCATTTTTTTGCTTCAGTTTGTATACTTTCTAATTATGTCTTCAAATTCACAATTTTTTCTTCTGCTATATCTAATATGTCTTTAATCTTCTCTAGGTTATCATCTAGTACATTTTTAATCACAGTCATTATAGTTTTAATCCTCATAATTCAGATTCTGACCTTTCTTACATCTTATGTGTTTTTTCTTAACTTTTTGAACATATAGGATATGGTTATAGTAACTAATTAAACATCTTTGTCTACTAATTCTAACATCTATTTCCATTCTGGATCCACCTCAACTTACTAATTATTCTCATTGTGAGTCACGTTTTTCTGCTTTTTCGGTATACCTGAAAATATTTGATTGGATGCTATACATTTTGAATTTTACCTTGTTGAATGGTGAATATTTTTGTATTCCCAATTTAAGCTTTGTTGTGTTTAATTTAGTAATTTAGTTTTAAGTTGTTTAATACTTGAAAACAGTTTGATTCTTTCAGGTATGGATATTACGCTTTGCTAGGTGGGTTTTCAGCAGTGCTCCCACTAGGGCTAATTATTTTTCACTCCTGAGAAAAGACCTTCTTGATTACTCCACCTAATACCCTGTAAATTAGTTTCTCCATTTAGGATGGTGGGAAGAGGCACTGCTCCCAACCCTGCATGAGTACGAAGACAGTAATCCCTTTTTTCCCTAGCCTCAAGTTGTTTCTTCACATGCACACAGATTACTCCACAAGTGAATAGTTGAGTGGTATCCTCTGCAAATCTCAAGGTTTTTTCTTTCTTTCTTTTTTTTCCTTCATGCAGCTCTCTGGTATTCTGTCATGTCACTTTGGTTTTCCTGATCTTGCTTCTCATCTTCTCAACTAAGGAAGTTGCTTGGTTTCTGCCTGAGTCTTCTCTCGGTGAGCTACAGCCTAGAAACTCTCTCAAGCTGCTAAGTTTGGGTAATTATAAGGCTTACCTCATTTGTTTCCTGTCTTTTACAGTTTATCATCTTTTGTACCTAATTCTAGTGTCTTGAAAACAAGTGTTTCATATATTTGTCTGTCTTCTTTTTTGCATTTTTCTGCATTATCTTGGCATTGAGTGAAAATCAAAATTCTGAGATTGCATCATATTATATTTTAATTTAGCTATAAATACAGCATGTGAATTCATATTTTCCCCAAAATAGCCTGTGCTCTTAACTATTATGCTATACCACAATATTGCAGATGCTGCTGTGCTACTTTTAGAGAAAAAGAGAGTATCATCTTTTCTTCTACAGGGAATAGTAAAGATAAACACGGAGGTACTAAGCGGGAGGATGGAGAATTCACACCTCACTGAAGGAATAGAAAAAGTTGTCATCTGTAAGGAGAGGTGGGTGAAAGAAAAGGAATGGAAGGCCAAAGCCTAGATCTGCCACTGAAGGGAGGGAGCCAGAAATCCAATGACGGATGAACAAGAGCATTGCCAAGCAAGTGTCCTCAGCCAAGTTGTGGTTGGAGAGCACAAGCGTCTAGTAAGCCAAGCTTGATGGCTACATCTAACACTGTAGCCCAGAAGTAGGAACAGAGTAGAGAAAGCGAAATGTGAGGATAATGCAGGGCTTGCTACTGAAATGCCAAGAGATGGGTGTGTCAAAGCAAGGGTGTATATCAGCAATTGAGGTAACAGAATTCAGGTGTCTGGACTGGAAAAAAAAATCACATTCAACCATGAAAAGACTCATTTAATAATTTAAGAGAATAATATTTTTAAAATGTAAATATAATGGAAAAGAATTTTTGTCCCTAAAAAGAAGGATGGCAAGTGATGGCAAATTAGGTTAATTTTGTTTTTGGATAGTACTGAAGGAACTCAGGGACAGTATTTTATTCTGTTATTTGTGACAAATGGCCAATATGAAGTGGAAATTAAGATTAACAGAAAAAGAGGGTAATTGACCATTAGACCAAGTATCTGAAAGAGAGTGAGTGCTTACAAAGAAATAATATTCTTGAGTCAAATGCTGGAGAACTCTAGTCAGGATGACACTAACAGAAGAGGGTTGATGTAGATGCATTAATATAACCTCCAGTGCTGAAGAGCTGAGGGATGATGGTCAATCAGTTCATTGTGGTTCCACGCTAATATCACTACATGTGATATTTCCAGCTCAATTATAGGTAACCATTAAGTCTTGCCTGGTAGGACTCATGGAAGGAAATTGCCCATCCTACACAAGTCTTGATGCACTGAAATTTTCTGAAAGGAGTTTCAGTCGAGGACTCAAGCCACTCCCACTTTCCCAGGTCAGCCATGCTCATGTACATATCTGCATTCTAGCCTAAGTGGCTTCATTCAAAATCTCTGCTCTGGGGGCCTTGGCTGAGGTATTTTTCTCCACTTTAACTCAGTGCTTTTCCACTCCTCCTCTCCATCCCTGGACCACTGGTCCATAAAAAAGGCAGGATCCTTTTATTCAGATCTCTTGGGCAGTAAGACAACTCTCCCCAACCACCATCCCCTTACCACCTCTTTGTCCGCATTGATCCATCTGACCCTTACCTGCTGCTGTTCCACAGAGAAAAAAAGAAATGCTGGTGAGCCAGTGCCAATGTTTGCTTCTTGATTGCTGTGCCACAGTCAGTGAATAAAGGCTTGATTGTTACTTTAAGTTTGGCTCATTGTCCTGATTGACCATCTCAACACCTGGTCCTTCAATGGCCAGGGACTAAAAAATTAATCATTTTCAAACTAAAATGAAATTCCTTCAAGCTTCATATAAAATTTAAAATTGTAAAGGCTTCTCTAGTTTCAGTGAATGACTGCTATATCTTCCTGGCACAAAATGTTACACATGAAGACTCTTTCCTCTGAGCTTCTGCAAAATGGACAAAAGGCCAGAAAACTAATTAGTAAGAATAATCATGGAATTCTTAATATCAATATATAATGTCACAATTATGTCAATTAAACAAAGCTTGATGCTGATTACTTAAAAACACCATGACAGAATATGTGACTGATATTAAAACTGTTCTTTGAAGATCAGACGCTTATTAATTTCCTATAATTTACAGCATTGAATTCAGTGTGTTAACTAGAGCAGTCATGCAGTAAACATTTGTGATTTTCAACTAAATTAGATACTCAGGCTGGGGTATTGTTTTATTTTGTTTTGCTTTAAATTTGACCTTTCTCATTTTACACAATATTTAATCATCTATATATATTTTTGGTCAAATACTTTATGATGTGTCTACTACATTTCAGCCACTTTACTAAGCATTAAGATATAAAGACGAAAAATACTGGAACCTGTCCTCAATGAAGGATCAGTGTTTATGCAATGCTAGCTCTCTTGTGAACAGCATCATTCGGTGTTGGTAAGAATAGTTTTTATAAAACTCTACTAAAATATTAAGAGGAAAATAAACTTTAAACATCAAATGCAATAGAGAGAAATGATGTTCAATGTTGTATAATAAAAAAACATAGATTCATTTCTTAAAGTTTCCCAGAACATGGCAGAAAAGCAAATATATCCTCCTTAGTTTTTCTGTGTTTGTACAAGATTTTCTCCACTCTGACTATTTTTCTCCCAGCATTGAAACCTTGCCTTCAAAACATTACCTATTTGCGGCTTTAAGAATCAAAGTAAAAGGTCCTTTCCCTCCTTTCCTTTCTCTCTCTCTTCCTTTTCCTATATCTACTTCCTTCCGTTTTACTTCTATAATCACAGAGGATTTAGAAAGCAACTACCTGGGGAGAAAAAATAAATGTTACATTTTTATCTCAATAAAAAAGTTGTATTAAGAAATTTGTTAGGTAAACCTTAGACCTAGATCTGCTTTTTTATGTGTGATGTAGCGAATTAACAACAGAAAAAGTGAAGTAAAAATATAAATTATTTAAATTCACATAGGATTTCCTCTTAGAAATGCTTAATGATTTGCTTGATTCTAATTGCAGTAGAAGAATAAGATGAGTGCCCAGATCTCAAATCAAAAGCAAAATTATCTAGATTTTTTAAGAATGCATTATGTTTCTTTTCTTTTGGCATTTTGGAGCTGAAAACAAAAATAATCCCATAGACAAGTAAAAAAAAAAACTGACTAAAGCATTTTGGGATTGCCATATATATATGCTTGCCATATCATATAGACAGTACTTACTTCAGAGATAATTCTTTTTTTTTTAACCAAAAGAAAAATCTGTAGTTAAAATGGATACTAAGGAAGAAACAACTTTTGACCAACAGTTACTGCAGTTATCTTACAATCTAAGAAAAGAATATATTCATGTTAAATATTTTTGGGCTAAAATCTAGGTTAAATTCACAGCTCTACATTCAGGGATAATAAAAGCAAAGCCATCCTTTCTAGATAATAGAATTTGCTCATTCTTTTTTCATTCTTCCTTCCCATCCCCCTTTCCTCCCTCCTTCCTTTCCCCTCTCCCTTCCTCTCTTTCATTCTTTCTTATCTATATTTTCTCCCAGCACCCCACCAAAATGATGTTTAAGGAAAAACGCATTTGAGGCAGACGTGGCTCTCAATTATTTCTTTTAAAAAAGTTTTGTCTTATTATATAAATCTCATCCCTATCACTTATATCTCATTTTTAAAATAGCACAGGCTTCAAGGATGCTGATGATCTTTGTCCTCATATTACCAGTAGTATAAAACAGAGCACAAAACACCACTCAGGAACAGAAGTTTGCCCTATGCAAAATAACCCAAATGGTGGTTCTCAAGAGCAAAGAATACAACCGTCCAGTGGTTACCAACTTTATGCATTGTGTAACAATCCACAGGTTTGCCATATTGGAGTGTCACTTGTATCATTAATATTCTTTTAACTTAAACTATTTGCTTATTGGTTTAAATACATTTATTCTAAAGAAAAATGATATCTTAGCTCTAATTAAAGAGAAATCTTAAAATGACAAAAATATAAATCATAATATAAAATTCTAATGATATTGTTGTGTACCTCAAATATTTAGAATGATGCCTCTCCCTTTTGTAAACATACTTGCATTAGAGAGGAGCTTAAGGTATAGGAGAATCAAGCTGAAGTATTCTCCTTGATAATACTTAGGAGGTTTCAAAGAGAAGTGAAAAGAGCTTGCCCATCGTATGATGCTCTGCCATTTAATACCATCTCAATCTACTACCTAAAACCATTATCTAAACCACAGCTAATACTTTGCGATGCACTAACTTAGTAATTTTCTTCCTGCACATACTAGCAAATGCTTGATACACAAGTGTTAAATATCTGCTGAGTTGAACTTGGACTGATTATCTCTTTAGTTTCTTTATTTGGCCAGATTACCTTTATAACTTTAATTGATGGCATCAGACTTTGTGCGTTGTCCCAAGCACAAAATAAATACTTGGTAATAACTTCTCAGTCAATATTTAGACCCATATGGACAGAACAAGCCATGCATCTCTACCATCAATCTAAATGATACGGATGAAGTTCCTATATACTTTGTGCTGTAAAGAGTCAAATGAGTTACATACTATTTATATTTTCCCACCAGTGCATTCAGTAAGATATTGAACTACAAGGTTTCACATAGAACTCAAAGAAAAAAATGATTTACATATATTGGCTATAATATCAATATTATGGAAGAAGCTAGTGCTTCTTTATTGACTTATCTGCTTGGGAAAGCTAGCTTTTTTCTCACTACAATTTCTACTTTAGACTGTGCCCTAAAATGACAATAGCATGTATTTGGTGTTAAAATTCAATTTTATTCTAGTTGACTTTAAAAAATACATATGTAGTCCTAATTGCATCCAGAAGCATAAAGTTGCACCATGTTTTAAAAGTAGAGAGGGTTCTGTAGCGCAATAAAAATAACATGTTTGCCCTGGCATGGAGGCTCACGCCTGTAATCCCAGCACTTTGGGAGGCCAAGGTGGGTGGATCTCCTAAGGTCAAGAGATCAAGACCAGCCTGGTTAACATGGTGAAACCCCATCTCTACTAAAAGTACACAAAATTACCTGGGCATGGTGGCACACATCTTTAGTCCCAGTTACTCGGGGCTGAGACAGGAGAATCACTTGAACCTGGGAGATGGAGGTTGCAGTGAGCTGAGATTGCACCACTGCACTCCAGCCTGGGTGACAGAGCAAGACTCCATGTCAAAAAAATAAAAAAATAAAAATAACATGCTTATATATTAATACCAAGATTTAGTAAACTCAGAGAGGTTGAATATATGAAAACATGTCTTTGAGAATAATAAACATCATCCTAATTCAGAAGCATTGCAAAGCCATTGAAGACTTAACGAAAAAAGTTTAAAATTTAAAATGTGAATGCACTGTTCATATAGAATAATATCATGAAAAAAGTTGAATAACCAGTAATACAAAAGTAAGAAAAATGAAAACAATTTTAAAATGATACATACAGGTTAATATTAGGAAATATTGTGCACATATGCTTCAAGTTCTATCTAAAAGCAAGCTTTTAGATAATAATAAACCTTTTAAAACCTTTTAAACCTTTTAAAAAATAATAAAGCTAGATAGGTTAGGAGAAAGGTCTTAGAATAAATCAAACACATGTTCCTGTGTACTTCACACTTCTAAATATAAAACTTATGAATTATGAAAATAACATGCCTTGAAATTGTTATGATGACAATTTTTACGACTTCATTAGTCCAAAATTATCTAATTGTTATTCTGCCTGAATCCAGGGAGATGGATTAATCAATGATCTTTCTGGCCACTTTCAGTTCTGTAATTATACATGATAGCACAATGGTAAAGCAGAAACTGAAATGAAAACAGAACAAAATCTTAAAATTTTAAGGAAACTAACAATGTTCAAAATAAAGATATTGGTCAAGTATTAGTTCTGTGCAAATGTCTTCTTGGGTTTTTAGGTTATGTTTGACTGAGTAGGCTCAAACACATTCAGGTACACCCTTCTCTCTGAGAAAGGTGATAAGTTAGTTTTATGCAGCTATCTCAGGGAAATCTTATCTTCACATGAGCTCTTATGTTTAATGGTCTCAAAAAATGGACCAGAGAATTACTCAGTGTAAAATCTTAGAGTCATAAGACTGGACAGAAATCAATGTTAGGGGTCATTTTAAAGAGCTTCTCATTAAATATTTTGTCATTTACAACTCTCAGAAAAATGACCAGTCTTATTCACTTAACAAATGTTTATTGTGTGCCTCGTGTATGTCAGACATAGCTTTAGTGTCTGGAAATTTGCTTCTGCCTGACCAAATTATCTTATTTGGCACAGTTCAGTTTATTAGAAAGTCCTTTCTTATTTAATTGCTCTTGATTATGCCTTTGAAACGGTATAGGCTAAATCTACTTCCTCTTTCAGAAGACATCCTCCAAGATTAAGGAAAAGTTTTCTACTTTACTAGAAAAGAGTTCAGAACAGAATATTTCTTTTTCTGTGCTCCAAAGTATTTTATATATGAATATATGTGTATATATGTATATTTTAAAATACATTAAATATATTTAAACATAATTAAATATATTAAGATACATATCTATATATTTTAGTACTATATTTAGTGCTTTAAAATGCCAATAGCAGAGTTGTTATTAAATTACATGTGGCATTTCCAAGATTCAATCTATAGGTCTCTTTCTACTTGTAGTAGTCTTTCGAGTTGACTGATATCTCCATAACCTGGATACTGTAAGTATCTCTCCTTAGACATCCTGATTGAGCTCCACGTGTAATTTTTCCATTGACTGCTAGTCATCTTAAATATCCCATAACCACTTCATGGCAAAATTTCCAAATCTCAACATTTTCTCAACAGATTTGTGCGTCCTCTATCCTGGTAAATTGAGCCACTGTCTACCCAAATTTCTAAGACTTAAGTCTCATATTTACTGTTAATTTCACCACTTCCTTATCCCTCAAATGTGGCCCCTTCTTTTGACCATGTAAGTGTATTAGTTTAGGCATGCATTATTTCATATCTACATTTCTGTAAAACCACCAAATTGGCTTTTTGACTCCTGTTTTTTCTCCTCTAATTACTGCCATGCTGTTTTAAGAATATGCAAATTAATGTCATTCCCCTTCTCAAATTTCTTAAGATACTATATCTTGTATAGCATATGTAGTCATATAAAAGATTTTCCCAATTTTCCCTTCTATATTTTGCACAAATTCTACTCTGTCCTAGCTCTATTCTAATTAAGAGTTCCACTTACCAACACTTGGTACAATCTATAAAGTCTTATTTATTTCTTTGTGTTAAAACCAGAGCTTTACATTATTCTTTACCCACATTCTGGATTGAACATAAATTTCTGAAAACATTGGTAGAATTTTCAGTTTCCTTGTCACATAGGAATATTCTGAATTACTGCGAAATTTCATCATATCCATTTCCTTTCAACTTTATATCCAGTGTCTTTCACTTTAGGGATCTTACGTGTAGTCAGGAACCAAGAGTATATTAATGTCAATGGTTAGCACATATATACCAAGACAATGTGCAAGTTCAAACCGTAATATTTTTCCTGAAGCTATTCAACACATCATAGTCATTATACGCATACAAACCTATGCTAGAGGTGAATGGGGTTTGGAAAACATAGGAATTAAAGATAATTAGCTCTTAAAGGTATTATATTAGAAAGCAACCTTAGTGGGCAAATGGATACTCATTTTTCCTTTTATTTGTCGTATTTTGATTTCATTGTTACTTTAAATGCTTTGGTTTAAAAATTTTCAAACATTCACAAAAGTAGAGGGAATAACATTGTCTACACTGGCAATAGTGGTCTGTATATGTCCTGTGATGAGTCATTTAACCTTTGCACTACCTTTTCACCTGAGCTCTCAAGACAGAATTCTAATAACCTCCCCTCAGAACTCTTAAACATGCTATAAAAATTAAAGCTTCTGCTGGAGAAGCTAAATACAATTTAGATTTAAATACAAATACAATTTAGATTTAATGGGAGAATTGGGGCATGTAAATACAGCAATCAGAGCAAGAGAGCAGGGTGTTTACTGCATTTTATTGATGAGAACAGGGACCTAGGAATCAGACTGTGAATTATATTCCCAATTCTGTTACTTTCACTGTTACCAGGAGACACACATTTTACCTGTCTCAGTTTATCCAACTGCAAAGAAAAACTGCTTTTATTTTCTGATGTGGTCTTCACTCAGATTTTAGATTATTAAAACTGTCTGAACACATTTTTTAAATGTAAAAAAATACGATTTCAAAATAAGTATTACATCATTCAGTAGAGTGTTGTTTATTACAACACTCAGTTTCTACAGCTGAGATGAATGAAATAAAGGCATCTGTATGAGTTGTCAGGTGGAGTATCATGTCCTAATGGTTAAAGACTTAGGAGTATGAATGTTCACACTTCATAGGTCAAAGTTAAGAAACACAGTCATTTCAGAAGAAAAGATGGTGCCGTGACAAGTCTAGTGCCTTCCACTGACCAAGACACTGTCCTCTGTGAGATTTTAGACAGGCTCTTCTGAGCCCTGTTTTCAAGTAAGCCTTATTCTTGGGCCTTGTCTTTGGCTTACTTAGTCCAGTTTTAGCAAGAATCCTGCTAAGTCACTTTAGAGCAATTTCCCTACCTTTTGAATCTGATCATCCTCAACATTTAATCAAATTCCTCATCCTCAAACCTTGGTTTCATTAAGTTGGTTTAGCAAAAATTCTTCAGAGCACTGATATCTTTTCTTAGTAATTATTTGTTCACTGTCCCCTGCTCCTTGCTTCTTGGCTATAAATCCCCAGTTCTCCAGTTATCTTTGAAGTATGAAGGATTGAGCCTTTTCTCTCTCTGTATTGAGATACTTTGGCACCTACTGAAGTAGTCCTAAATAAAGTGTTCCTTGTTGAAATAAAGTGTTCCTTATGACAGGAACACTGAATAATTTTTTTCTTTAACATGACCTACACACACACACACACACACACACACACGGACAAGTCCCAGTGTGTGAGAGGAATCAAGCGTACGGAAAGCCTAGATGCTGGGAAGCCTGTAGAAAACTGAATGAACAGGTCGGGCGCGGTGGCTCACGCCTGTAATCCCAGCACTTTGGGAGGCCGAGGCAGGCGGATCACGAGGTCAGGAGATAGAGACCATCCTGGCTAACACGGTGAAACCCCATCTCCGCTAAAAATACAAAAAATTAGCCAGGCGCAGTGGCAGGTGCCTGTAGTCCCAGCTGATGTAGTCCCAGCTACTCGGGAGGCTGAGGCAGGAGAATGGCGTGAACCTGGAAGGCGGAGCTTGCAGTGAGTGGAGATAGCACCACTGCACTCCAGCCTGGGCGACAGAGCGAGACTCCGTCTCAAACAACAACAACAACAACAACAACAAACAAAACAAAAAAGGAATGAACAGAAAACTGTGGAAAAATGCCAATTAGCTATAAAGCTTAACAGAGTAACAGGCACTTCTCCAAGACTCCCAACCTGTGTCATCGGTCAAGTCACGATTCTTTGCCCCGGAACTTTTTGATTCATATTTATTCAAAATGAGGGCCTTAGAAGAGGGGATTTCTGGATGTGTCACAATTGTCATTTGTCTTTCTTCTTTCCGGTGAGCTGAATTCCCCTGATTGGCTATTACATATCAGAGAGTTTTGTTCCACCATTACCAATGATACTGCTCTGGTGTCTGTAAGGTGGTGCTGCCCCTAGACATGCACATGGAGCCAAAATTAAATTGGAGAGTGTTCTGAGACTCCTCTGTCTGGTGGAGCTGCCTCTGAACTAAACACTTTGCTCTCACTCAACTCTTGCACCTGTACCTGGCAGTCCCCTCCTTACCCTGTTTCATTATTTTATCTTCAAATTTCTGCAGCCAGGGAAGACTTACAGTCAGGTCAGTGCTTCTCTGCCCTTGCATGAGGATCGAGTTAGTAATCTACAAGCTGCTTTTCTCCACCCTGCCCTTACCTAAACTGAGAAGCCATTCCCTCTGCCTTTCTCTGAGATATTATCAACCACTTTGCTTTGTATACTCCTCCCAGTGCCCCTCACCCCTCTTTTAATAAAAGCCCAGACCCTTCCCTTCCCTTCAGCAGAACCACATCGTTGTTTGATTAGTTTTCGATTTAGCTGTGGGATTACGGACCAAAAGAGGATTGGGAAGACATCATAGAGATTATCTAGCTCATATTCCTCCTCTGGTATCTAATCACTCCAATGTACCAGCGGCCAGTCTCTGTCTGCCTCTAAACCTCCACTTACGTGAACTGCATCTATGCCTGGGCAGCTTTTCTCATTTAGGGACAATTAGACATCCTTACACCACAGAGCTGCTATTGCTTAGACAAAGAAATAATAGAAAAGATCCAGGTTAAGATAAGTAGAAATGTATCTGATTCCCTAGTTTAACTAATTATTAATAATTGTTTAAAAATTTTTTAAATCAACTACCTTGTACTTTAGTTTCTAATATATTAAATGGAACAAACAATGACTTTCCCCAACTGTCTCAAAAGGTTGTCAGAAAAACTTCCCACTTGAGCCTAAACTGGGACCAGTGCTAGGGTTTTTCTGAGCGTGCCTTGTGAGTTGATGGGGGACCTGCTCAAAAAATCTGTACTTGGTGATAAGTATCAATTATGTGGAATAAGAAAGGAGGAAAATGTAGCATAAAATTGGTTAAAGTGAAGCATTCTGTCCACTTCCCTGGGGAACACAGCACCTCTCTGGCACAAGGGTCAGCGTGGACATTAGCACTGTCATTTTAGCATTGTTACAGACCCTGTGAGGCATTTTCAAAGTAGTTTGGAGGACAGAGAACATGAAGAAAACAAATCAGAACAGAAGAGAAAGAAAACAATGAACATCTTGAGATAACAGTACCTAACACACAGTGTTTTGAGACAAGATCAAACATCACCTCCAAACTTTATAAAACACAAAGATGAGAGGCACTGCCAGTGTATGCACAAAAGGGGAGAAGATGCCACCATGATTGATTTTAAGGTTAATATTGCCTATTTGTATCCAGAAAAGAAAAGTTGCATTATTTATATTAATGTGCTTTGCAAGCTAGAAAGTCCTATGCAAAATTAATGTAATACTATGCTTTTAAAATAAGTAAAACCTCTAGGTATGTATTTTCTATTGTAGATGCACAATTTAAAAAAAAATGTTATAAATCTATCAGCTTCATGACACTAATGTGCAACTCTGAACCACTATTGAAATAAAGAGAAAACAGGTTGCTTTACTTTTTTCCTGACCAGGCTTCTGTCTATTTTTAGACATGTGCAGGAGTGCTGTTCTTGAATAGCTAATTAAAGAGCTAAGAAGGAAAGTCAATGCGAGGGAAATTCTTTTGATTAACTTATACGCTGCATTTGTTTCCTCTGGAATAATCTGCATCATCTATAAAGCACCCACTTAGCCAAATTTTTTTTTCTTATCAAGCACCGTTTCTGAGAAAGGGTGGGGAGGGACACGCATAAAAAACATTAAGGAATCCTTCCTCTCCTCTTAAGCAAACCTCTTTTGTCACCTGGGCTCAGTTTTAGAATCTCACATACCACCTGTCTGAAAGATGAATTTCCCTTCAACTCCAGTATGCCGAACTTTGCCCAAAGTTAAAGCAAATATGTTTTATGCATGATCTTGAAGGAAAATGAATACAGGGAGCAAAACTACATAGACAGCACCTTTCCTACTTCTGCAGACTAATTATGGTCAGTTTTGCTTGCCTCCCAGAATACCAACTCAGCTCTTGAACAAAATCTGTGGTGGGGTGTCTCTGGTACACAAACCCTTGCTTCCAGGATGGGCGTGACACCAGGCCCTGTCTTCTATATATACCAGACATTTTATGGATACTGTTAACAACAAACAAATTGCTCAAAGGAGACTGATACATGAAAGGCACTAAACAAATATTGATGGCTGTTATTTAATTTATTTAACCCAAACCTGTACCAAGTTTGGAGTAAAACAGTGAAGGCAAAATCCCTCCCATCATGGAAATTACATGCAAAATAAATGCATAAACAAGTAAAGTTAGTATTTTTAAATAGGGTCAAATTCTATTAAAAAAATAATGTAGATTAATTGAGGTACTCCGTGAATATGAGAAGGTGCCTTACTGAATATGAGAAAGTATGAATCATGTAAAAATCTGGGGGTAGAGCAACCCAGGCAGAGAGAAAATAGCAAATGTGAAGGCCTTGAAGAGAGAAATGAGTAACAGCAAGACAGAATAGTTGGAGAAAAGGAGGGCAGAGACAGTGAAGTCTGAGGGACAGCTGGAGTTGGCTTTGTAGGCGCTCATCAAAATTTGGGTTGTATCATCAGGGTGGGAGCAGAAACCAGTGCAAAGAGAGATTTTAGTAGGAAAAAGATATAAACTGATTTGTGTGTAGAGCTCACTCTGATAGCAATGTGAAGAATGAACAATACCAGGCAGGTCAAGATATCAAAGGGTTGTTGAATAAACAAATGAGAGGGAAGTCAATATAAGTTGTTATGAGAGGTTTTTTTTGTTTTGTTTTTTTGTTTTTTTCCCCCAATTTTTAGTACAATTGCAAGGAATATGGTCCTGTGCAACTTTTTTTGAGATTCCTTTCTAAAGAAATCTGTTGCTAAGGAGGTTGCTAAGGAGACTGAGCAAAGCCTGGAAGATAAGTGACTTAAGTATTTTATGCAGACTAATTTAAATACCAGAGAGGTGGAGCCAAGAGTAGTTTAATCCCCCAAAGGAGAAAAATGCATGAGTTCGAAAAGGTCAGTGAAGGAGTTTGCAAGTCTATGTGTGAGTGTATGTGTCTATGTGTACGTATATGTTTCAACCAGAAAAATGATTGGTGGCATGCCTCAGGGGACTAACCAAAGAATTTGTTTAGAAAAAACATGTAATTCTTGATTCATGAAAGTTAGAACTAGCTAAGATACCACTGGCTGATATAAAAAAGCCAGTAAAAATAGGAAGATTGACCTCATTTGGGGAAAAGAGCACAAAGAAAGAACAGAAAGTACTGTTGCTCACTGAAGATGGTTTAGTGTAGTGTAGCACACCTAGGCTTTAAAATTAGATAAAAATTGAGCAGCCACTTAAAGGTCATGAATCCTAAAGTTCTTTGAATCTTCATGACCTTTGGTATTCTTAATTGTAAAATAATGAAAGAGAAATGCACTTTTCTTTTCGTTGCTGAGAAAGTTTAGTGATGTGGTTTGGCTCTGTGTCCCCATCCAAATTTCATCTTGAATTGTAATCCCCAAAATTCCCATATATTGAGGGCAGGACCTAGTAGAAGGTGATTGGATAATGGAAGTCACTTACCCCATGCCATTCTCATGATAGTGAATGAGTTCTCATGAGATCTGATGGTTTTAAAAGGGATTCTTCCCCCTTTTGCTTTTTTCACACACTCTCTCTCTCTCGCCTGCCACCATGTAAGACATGCCTCTTCCACTTCCACCATGGCTATAAGTTTCCTGAGGCCTCCCCAGCCCTGCCAAACTGTGAATTCATTAAACCTCTTTTTTTAATATATTAACCAGTCTTGGGTATGTCTTTATAGCAGTGTTAAAATGGACTAATACAGTTAGTCATCCACTCCCAAAGTCATTCTGTCTTTCCTAGCCAGGACTCTGTGAGACAACCACCCACTTGGGACCTATATCTCTCAGGGCCTTTCTGACTTGGTCTCTCCTTTCTCCCCACCACCTCCCTTGCTTTGAAATTTGGTCTTGTGAGTTATTCTGGCTAATGGAAGAAGAAGAACTCATTTTCTAGATGGCTGTTAAGACGGAGTTGTGCTACTATATACACTTTAGGTGACAAAAGACCCACAAGATGCAGGAAGCCTGGGTTCTAGAATCATCACAGTTAATAAAGCATATCATTTAACAGGATCAAAGACTGGGTAGTTAAATGTATGAAATAAATTTTTATTGTGTTAAGTTACTAAAATTAATTTATAGCAGTTTATATTACTACAACCAATGCGTGTGCTAATTGTGAACACTGCAAATGATGTATAGTCTCACCCTGGCAATGACTATTTCATAAATTAAATGCCAATCAGTGTTAGTTTTGATACCTTGGACAAGTTATTCAACCTCTCTGAGTCTCAATTCACTCACATATATACTATGTCTTCCCCAAATATTTTCTTCTCCACTCAACATCCCCAATTTTGTCCTTCATTTTTCAAGTTAGATCTTTATCATCCTTGTATTTTCTAAAAGCCCTCAGATTGATAAATGCTCCTCTTAAAGTAGAGCACTCAGAATTAAGGGCATTACCATAGACAGGTCTAATACAAGAGTGCCATATCTTTGCCTGTTTTGAATATTAGACATCTATTGTAGCTAAAGATTACAAGGACATAGGTGAAACCAGTGTCACTTTACTTATTAAGATAGTAATTAGGTACTGTGTATAAGTGAGCCTATGTCTTTATTCTATATTGATGCAATCATATTCTAAGACCTGAGTTTGAATTTCATCATATTTGTTTTAACTTGTTTTATGATGGGTGTGACACATCAAATTAATTATTCTTCTCAACATTGTTTTATTTCTATATCTGATAAGCATGACCCCTATATCGTTTTCTAAGCCATTATGAAAATGCTGAACTGAAAGGGTCACTTCCATCATATTCTCTTCTAAAAGATGGTTTTAAATATCCTAATAAATATCCAAGTTTTTAAACCCATATTTTTCAAGCATCAATCTTTATAGTCAGGAGGTGATTTTTAATACATTGGTTAATTTCTACTTTTTGTATGCCTAGACTATTTGAATCTCTTGAAATTTTACTTATTCACAACTAACCCAATACTGAGGGCCTATTTTCTCAAGAAGCAGATGCACTTAACAAACATTGAACACAGCAGTTCTCAATGGAACAGTATCACTTTCAAAGAGGTGTTTTTGAATTTTAGGTATGTTTTGGTTGTCACAATGATTAGGGATCGTCTAGGTGATGAACAGGGTTGCTATCCATCCTGCAATGCCCTAGGCCTATCCTATATATCAGAGAACTGTTCTATATCTGGAAACTATCAAATATCCTGTGGGAGATTTATGTTGATGAATAAACTCTATATAACTGACCCTAGATTCTAGCTCTCTACATAGTTACAAATAAACATAAATATAAACATATTTTGTTCCATTTTAATTACAAAGAACTTTTCAGAAATGTCATAATGTTAATTAATGAAAAAAGTAATTTCACTGTGAATTAACATTTCATTTCTTAATGAAATTAAATCTTTCATTTTATTTCTTCACAGAAGCATGTTGATTGTGAATATTGCGAAAGATGTATAGTCTCACCCTGGCAATGACTATTTGATAAATTAAATGACAATCAGTATTAGTTTTGATACCTTGGACAAGTTATTCAACCATTCTGAGTCTCAATTCACTCACATATATACTATGTCTTCCCTAAATATTTTCTTCTCCACTCAACATCCCCAGTTCTGTCCTCCATTTTTCAAGTAGATCTTTATCATCTTTGTATTTTCCAAAAGCCCTCAGGTTGATAAAAGCATGCAGTAAGTCACAATCTCATGAAATTTAACTTGTAAATATAGCACTGCCTGTTATTCTACATAATTTTTATTGTATTCACACTGAGTCTATTTATATATACATTGAGTCTATGTATTAGCCCATATTTCATTAACAAAGACTTTTTAAATGGCAACAATATTCAGATGAGTGTTTTCTGTTTTCTTTTAAAACTAAATATATTTTTATAAGTAGGTGCAAGTACTTTATCTTATTATGCCTTCTAGTGCACTCATGCCTGATCTTTTATGTAATGAAATTCATATTATTTTATTATATATTAGTTGCTTATTATTCCTTCTTTTTATTAGAATTAAGACATACCCACATTAATCATGTAGGTAAGTAGGCTGCCATAACAAAATACCATAGTCTGTGTGGTATAACAACAGAAGCTTGTTTTCTAACAGTTCCCGGAGGCTTAGTATCTGAGATCAAAGTGCCAGCATTGTCCAGTTCTGGTGAGGGCTGTCTTCCTGACTGCCAACTTCTCATTGTGTTCTTATATGGCAGAGAGAAAGAGAGAGAGAGAGAGAGGAGAAAAAAGAGAGAGGAGAAGGAGATCTCTTCTTCTTATAAGGTCAAAGTTCTATCACATTAGGGCCACACCTTATAAGCTCATTTAACCTAATTACTTCCTGAAGGCCCTATCTCCCAATACAGTCACATTGGCAGTTAGGGTTGCACCATATGAATATTGGGAGAATTTAGCCCATCACAGTAGGTTATATTATATCTTAATTTCAGGGTGGTAAATAGAATATATCAAATTATTGTTAATAAAAAGGGAAGAACTTGGGTCTGACGGGGTTAATAAATATCTATTTAATATCTTTCATTTATTAAGGATTTCTGTGGCCTATTAATGGAGATTAAAGAATAGGAAATAGCTTCTGCCTTAAGGAGCAAAAGCTTGCATTAGAAACAGATAGGTAATAAATGTAGTGATAGACATATAAAGAAGGTACTAAAGATACACAGAAAACAAGCACCTAATTCAGTCTTGTGAATACAGCAGATAATGCCATAACCCCTTGTCACTCACCATTCCTGCACATGCTGATAGGATCTTACTGCAAGCGCTTGTGATTCTTTGCCTGTGGACTTTCTGTGACCATAGGAACATGTTAACCCCAAGCCCAAGGCAGGCTGGAAGTGCCACCCAGGTATTGGCCCATCTCCTCCCAAGAGCAGTTTTCAACCAAAGATGTAGGACAGTTGGTGCATACATATGTAGACTTCCTCACCCCTCAGATAGAATATCTGAGGCATTTTCTTTGTAATGCCTCCAGTGTCCCCAGCATGACTGAGCTGTACCCAGTTGCCCACCGTGGCAATCTGCTTATTAATGCATTGACTTCCTTATTTTCTGTGTATCATTTTTCTACTTCTTTTTCTACATACCTTGGATTCACCTCCCATGTAAACTACTTGAAATCAAGTCCTGGTTTCAGAGCGCTTCTGGGTAGGCCAAATCTAAGACAGATTGTGGAATTTATTGGCATGTTTGCTGTAAGATTCGCTCTCCTCTCCTTGCTGCTCTGCTTTGTATCTCAGGGAACGACATCCCCTGAGCTCCCTTGCCAACTGACCTGTAACTAGTTTAGGCAATGGAAGTCACTGGTGGAAGAATGAAGGGCCGGAAGAGAAACCAGAATATTTACATGTCTCTCACTCTGTATGGTGGAATTTCTAGCAGTTGCTGTGTTTTTTTGATTTACCTCCCAAGGGAAAACCCATTTCTTTGTAGTCTCAGGTCCCACCAGACAGCTCATACCATGGTTCTAGCTCTTTCAGGACAATTCCAGCTTCCAGAATCAGAAAAACCACCTGTTTCTTGTTTCCCTACAGTGTGGTGTATACGAAAAAATTTAAACACTTCTGTGTTGTTGAAATATTCAGTGTTAGCTGATGAGTGACAGGATGGGCCAAAAGGTAGGAAGCACGTAAATGAAAGAGGACCTCAGATACATATTGAGGAGCATGGAATTTATCCTGTTAAGTAAAATTTATTGAATTCAAATACTATCTTTTATGTTTCCTTTTTAAGATAACCCATCATAGTGTTAAATTATTCAACACAATCTGAATCCTTATTTCTAAATTACAAGAAAGTTTCTCCATTTATTTTAGAAGCATTTCCTTTTTGGGCAACAAAAATCTTCTCTCCCTTGGGATTTAAAGATTTCACAGAAGGCATGATTCATATCTATGGAATCTAAGCCCAAAAAGGCAAAGAAATATGCAAGAGGATAACACTAGAGTGTAATGTAATGACCATCAGACTCAGTATTAGATGTGAATTCTATACCCTTTCCTCTCATTTTGGGATGGTGATGACAAAAACAAACAAATCAATTAAGTTAGAACAAAAGCCACTGGAGATCACACCAACATCCAGATAACCAGCAGCCCTCAAAATGCTTCTTGACTCTTGCTACTTTAGAGAAACTGTAGACCAAAATTCAGATATATGTGGGGCCAGACACTGTACACTAAATGTATTACTACATCTTACCCTTTCAATAAATACAAAATCTAAAGTTGTGACCAAACACTGTACAAAAATAAATTGCATCAGAACAATTGAGGAAATTATAAAGTAATTGTTTTTCCTCCTGGTTTCTTCTCCCCAACACTAAAAAAAGGATACTTCATGAAATGGTGGCCAAAACCTAAACTGATAAAGCATAGAATACTAAAAACCAGAAGCGGAATACATGCACATAGCAGCAATTTCATATGCCCTCATGTTTTCAGAGGTCTGATGAATTTATTGCAAGGGATGTTAAACTGACTGAAGCTTAATTCGTTTTAATCAAGATATATTTAAAATAAAACAAAAATCTCTAAAACCACAGTTGTTCTTTTATTCCTAAGCCCTGTCCACATGATGAAATTTCGGCAGAAGTCATGATTAGAAAGATGCTAAATCAAAGCAACTTTGGAAAAAACTGCGTTTGATTGATGTGGACATGGTGGTGGTAAGCGTGGTTCAGGCATTTCCATAGAAGATTCAAGTGCTTTCAAGTCTTCACATTCCAGTGCACCCTAAACCTCCTTAGTTACCAAAAAAAAGTGCTTTTCTTTGTAGGAGATTGGCAATTTCCCTGGTATTGCAGCATGACATTTTCCCAGATAGGCTGTCAAAAACTAGGGCATTGAGCTGCATGCTTTGCCAAGTAGTTTCCCTTCTGATTTATAAAACCAAGTGATATTTTATCCTTCTTTACTGGATTCATTCGAATGTAACATAAACTCATATCTACAGGCTTTCATCAAAATGATACAAAATCGAGAAACTCAAAGGATGCTTATTATTTTGCCTCTACCCTAAACAAAGACTTTACTAATGAAGGCAGATTTTTGTTTTACTCTTCCAGTCTGTCCTCAAAGTATCTCTCATTGGAAATCTCTCTGTCAATAATTTTTAAAATATAATATGCATAAATATCATCTAGGAAACATGTTAAATACAGAAACCTCATAAATTACTGAGACTGCATAAACAAGGATTCTAATCTGGGGTTAGGCCTAGAAAGCTGCACTTGCAACAAGAACACCAGGTTTTACTGATGCAGGTAGTTTGGAGATAGTGCTTTAAGAAACACAGTTACAGATATTTGAGAAATGGTATAGTATAGTTGACTTCTGGGAATGCAACCTTTTCACATTTTCAAGAGTGAGCCATTCTAGAACATGTGGCCAAAGTATGGTAGTTCTCAACCTGGCATGTGCAGCAGAATCCCCTGTGTGGCGTGTAAAGAGTATGTATTATTGGGCTCCTCCTCTGATCCCTAGCTCAGAAGGCTTGTAAGTCAGGGTCAGAGTCAGCTTGAGGCATGCAGGTTTTTAGAAAGTTCATCAACTGTTCCTATGAACAGTCATGACTGAGAATCACTGGAAAGAATTAAAGACAACAAGCTGTTATAAGCATTAAATAACAACAGAATATTGAATAACCCTCCACCAGGATGGGGATCCAAGATGAAGTACATTGGCTGGGACATATTAAATGATTAGTCTTTGTCTAATGATTACTTGATTTCCATTCCTTTGCCAAAGTTAACTACAGAAGGAAGATGGACACGGTGGATTGAAATACAGCTGTGTACGGTACTATACTTACACATTTACATTATTAGAACAATCTTATGAAGAGTCATTATCCCCATTTTAAGAATGAGAAAAAAATGGAGGTTCATAGTGGTTAGATAACCTTCCAAGATCACACATTTCACTCACTTTCTACTCTGTCTCAATATGTATTACCCCTCACTAGTTAGGCTAGAAAGTATATGCAATGCCAGGAAAAAGGATAAAGTCCCAGTCTAGCAGAAATATTCAAAGAAAAGTATTGAGAACTAATTTCTTCAACTTAAAAAAAATTAAGTTGAAAATCTCCCCAATCATCAGGGTGTAGATTTGGAGAAAACTTTAGAGAACATCTGTGTGGCGATCACTTCTGATAACCAAGAGACTTGCAAACACATGTGGTCTGGTTGACTCTGACCTGGATTTGTAAGTCTAAAGACTTAGGTTTCCAATATTTAATTAATTTTGGCAAATCTCTTAAATTTCCAATGATTTGTTTATCTCTGTAAAACAGAAATCTATCTCAAAGAGATGTGAAGTGATGAAGTTGAATGGTGTCACCAAGAAAGAGATTAGTATAATATATGTCCTCAATAAATGTTAGTTCATTCTCTCCACTCTGCTAATAAGAAAAATGTGAAAAGAAACTCTACCCAGAGTGAGCTCTAAGAACTAGGAGCAGAGCCTGGCTCCTCTCCCACTGTTGTTTTTTTCCTACTCAAAAGAGAATACACAATCCTGGGAATGTAAGTATTTGATCTCACAAGCCTCAGACATATCTCTCTGCTCATATAATCTACAGCATTTCTGAAATAGGATAAAATATTCAAAGCTTATCAGTCACTCCTTCTCCTAATTCTACCCCTTGAATCATTGCATCCCTCAGGTAAACTGAAAGGGTCAGCTCAGGCCTTTCACGGACCAATTCCTTATAGTGACCTTTCTCCCTCAGGGAGTAATAATTCAGCAGCTAATGCCAGGCAGCCATTTTCTGTCCTGGGTTTTGTGTCGTATTTTCTGGCTGAGCAAACGGCACCATCTTCTGCATTGGAGTTTGGCAGACGTTGGCCCCCCTCTGACTTTCCTCCTCTTCTCTAAAGAAAAAGAAGTTAAAAACTAGTTTGATTTTTTTAATCATAATCATGAAGTTATTTCTAGTTCTTTTCTTTCAGTGAGTAATTACATTTTTTATTAATTCCAGTAACTATTTTCTGTGATATTTCATTATATAACTTCCTAGCTTCATAAGAAATTATCAGTTTTTAGCCATATAGAACTACTTGAGGGACATGATGCTACACAGATCCCATGCATGTTGTAATTTGGAGGTATCTAAGATTCTAAAACTAAAGTATAGTGGCTCAAACTCAAACAGTCAAAGATATAGGTCAAGACTTCTAAATACCACATTATTAAACAGTCTCATTGCTTTCTGAGTGATAGCAGTTTAGCCATCATATTTATAACTTTCATTAAATTAAAATCCAATAAGCTTTCCAATCAATCAAAATGAAAGTATCGATTTCCTGTGTCATGTAGCTTGTGTCTGACAGACCTGGCTATATATCCTGGCTTTAGTTATGATCTTTAAAATGTTTTTAAAAAAGCACTAAATTATCCTGAGTCTCAATGTCCCTCAGATGGAAAAAACTGAAATACTGACCCTTCCTTAAAGTGATATTGTGAGGACAACATTAGATAATATGGTGGAGTCATATCCTAGGCATATTTATTTTTCTTATGTGATTTCAAAAGTATATATACTTGGCAGAGAGAGAGAGAGAGAGAATTTTAAATAATGTCTGTGGTATTACCTGACAATCTCTCAATAAGTAAACGTCCTAGAGCAAGAACAAGAATCTGTAATATTTATTGAAATAAACTCAGTTGCCATTTGCCTTACACATTTTGTGCATCTCACTACACAGGGTATTATTAGAGAGTTTTAAAAGTATATTTTTCCTAACCTGGCCCTTAATAAAAACCAAGCATGGCAGGGCACGGTGGCTCACGCCTATAATCCCAGCACTTTGGTAGGCTGAGGCAGGCAGATCACGAGGTCAGGAGATCAAGACCATCCTGACCAACATGGTGAAATCCCATCTTTACTGAAATACAAAGAAGTAGCCGGGTGTGGTGGTGCATGCCTGTAGTCCCAGCTACTCGGGAGGCTGAGGCAAGGGAGTCACCTGAACCCAGGAAGTGGAGACTGCAGTGAGCCGAGATCGCGCCACTGCCCTCTAGCCTGGTAACAGAGTGAGACTCCATCTCCAAAAAAAAACAAAACAAAAACAAAACAAACAAAAAACAAGCTCCTGCTCAATTAAAAAAGCAACAATCTGTTTCAATAATAAAGAAAAAGCACTTGTTGTATTGGTCTTACTATGAGATTTTGTGACTATCTCTAACATAATGACATGAGACTTTTTAATTTCCCTGGATAATCAGGTAGCATTTGTGGTTGTGAGGAATCGAAAAACAACTCAAACTATCCTACACAATAACAAAAATCTATTAGTTCCTAGTCTTGGGTTAGGAGTGACTTGGGACTCAAACAATATTCTTGAGACCCAGGTCTTATTCACCATTTTATAGCTCAGGATTTTCTTCTTGGTCCTCATAAAGGACTTGACTTGAAGCTGTGGAAAAAGGAAATGACCTTTTCTTATACCTCAAGCCAAAACCCAGAAATTATGTCTCAATTGGTTTTGCTGGAGTCATGTGACATCCTTGAATCAATAACTGTAGCTGAGGATGAATGACATGGAATTCATTGACTGATATGAGTCAATCAGGGCCCATCCTAAAGCTGTGATGGACCAATCTCATCCAAATTCCACTTGGCTAGGAAGTGAGCGTATGCCTTTCCAGGCAACTTGATGCTCGGGAAAGTAATCACCATATGTGCTGACGTTAGAATCTAATCCTCACATAAAATGTGATTCCATAGGAACCTGTGTTGAGCATACATATGATAATATCTTGTCTGCTCTCTTGTCTTTGCTGTAGCTGGATTTCTTATCTTATGTGAGGCCCAGAGGAGGATACAAAGAATAGTTTAAAAAAAGTAAAAAATAAACCGAGCTGCCCTCAAGGATTGATCTTCATAAAAGAAACAGAACAATTTGTGAGAATATAAAATTATGTGCTAAATTAAGTGGTGCAGATATTGAAACATCTTCAATTTCTGGCTTTGTCATACATTATGAATAAAATATTCAATTTCACTGTCTTAAATTTCATAGGAATGTTTTTAAACGTTGGTGGGTTTCACAGTGCAATTGCAAAATCAGATTGGAAAGGATATAAAATAGCACAAATTTTAGAGATAAAGACCTAAGGTTAAGCTGACTCATTTAAACTCTCAGATTATTATAGTAGACATTATAAATATCTACTTCTATGGAATATGGGGTAGGATTAAAAGAGGAGATGCATACAGCATACTGCCACGCTCAAAACATATAATAAATAACCATTATTGTTATTACCATGATCTGTCCCTGGCAGTTTGATTTGGCATTCAAATAGTCTCTTCCATAAAGTCAACAAAGATCATATAAATAATAGTTTGACAATCATGATGAACCAGAGTTCTGGTACACACATACACACACACACACACACACACACACACACACACACACACATTCGACTTCTCCGCAGCGTTGGTTGCAGACCTCACAGCTTGTGGATTAACATGCTGGGAGTTGCAGCCTGCAAAGTCAACATTCAAGCAGAGGAAGGAGGATTGTTACCCCATGGCATTCTGCTTTGTCTTTCCTTGGCCACACACATAATTTGTATGAGTAGGTATTATCAACCCCTTAAATCAAGTATGACTCATTTCCTCCCCAATATATGAATCAAAAGAGAACAGAACATGACCAGATCCCCCAAGAACTAGTTGGGCAATGCCATTCTTCCAAAATTTAAACAAATTCATGTTAAATGTTCAAGTGAATTGTAGGGAAGAAATTCTGCTTGAAGGAGTCACTCTGTCATTGTTTCAGAAATGGTTATGGAAGCTGCTAATGGCCAAAATTGAGAACAATTTTAAATACTGAAGTAAAACAAGTCAATAAAAAGGGAAAAACCAAATGTAACCTGCAGGTCTCTTTCCTTATGAAGGGTCCTCCTGTCAACTCAGTTGTTCACAGATGTGATTTGCTTTCTTAGCAGTGTCTTCTCCTAGCATTTTTATGTCTGAATGTGATTTCTTTCTCTGCAAGCATTCCCAAAATAGACTCTTCTCTTCAATGTGTGCATGTACTTGTGGGGGTAGAGAGAGAAAGAGATGGAGAGAGTGAAAAGTAAATGGAGGCAGATGAGGGAAGGTCGCCCCCACAATTCTTCGGGCATACAAGGGTACACCAGGCTCACTAAATCTTGAGATGCCCATGCTTGTCTATCCACTTCTGGCCATTCCTCTATGAGTCATGGCCAGAATCTCCACCCTCTCTGCAGGCAAGTAGGAGACTGTTTTGGCTAGAATCAAATAGACACAGTCACTGCTGCAAAGTACAACACCTACTATGAGTTCTTTTGTGCTCGCTATCCCCAGAACAGCTCTTGAAATTTTATCAATTTGTTCACAGAGGGAGGAGATGTATCATCAAGAAAACACATGGGATCTTGACAAATGTCTTTCTCAGTTGCGTGTCAGTGCTGAAAGAGCCATCCTTTTTAAAGTGTTTGCTTTTCTTTCTTTCCTATTTTTAAATATTTAAAGGTGCTCATCTGTACCTTCTCCTGGGCATTTTCCTTCTCATTTCCCTTCTATTTTAAGTAAATGTATTCTTCTAGAGGTTGGTATTACTCATGGAACAGTATTTGCAAAGGTGAGTTTCACTGGAGTTAACCATACCCCACTTAGCCCAGGGCCAGTTTGAACATGGGTCAAAGAGTCTGTGGGTGCCTCTGGATAGGAAACAAGAACATATCAAATGACTTATGAAGAGATTTCCTTGAGACAACTTTCTCCCCATCACTAATGTCTGTATCAGCTGCTGATTTTGAACTAGATTTCACTCAAAATGTTCCACCTAATGGGAGTGGGGAAAGGGATTGGGCAGGCAAGAGTATTTGAATGATTCTGCTACAGCCACCAAACTGTGCTAGGTGTTTACCAAGAAACTATCTCAAAAACTTCCTGGCAGTTCTCCTTACACGCTCACTCCTCTTTCCAGCCAGCTCTTCTTTGCTCAGTCTGTCCTTTTTCCCTGCATTTCTGTTCTTTCTCAATTTCTATTCATTCTTTATGCCCTTCTCAGTACCATCTCCTCTCTGAAACTTTTCCCTACCCTGTCACAGTCCATGGCAGAATGAATTGTTTCTTCCTATGAATTCCCATAGCTTTGTCCACATAGGTCCATCACAAAAACTTATCACACTATACCATAATCATCGTTTTATTTGCCTGTTGATCTCCCTGGAATCATTACTGGGATTTTCAAGGGCATTTATTTACTTATTCATTTGATACATCACTTATAACTTGTATAATCTCTGGCACACAAGTGCTAAATACGTATTAAGTTTGAACTGCCTTTGGAGGCTTTGCTTTATTACTTTGGATGTAGCCACATTATGTCTGAAATAAAAGAGCCTGCAACAAGAAATTCAGTGCTCTGCAACCTGCCTTCTCATACCATCAGTTGAATCTCTGCTGTTGCCATCCATCCCACCACCATTAAAACATTTCCTGGAATTTCCTACCTGATCATTCTTCCAATCCATCACTCCTTTGAGCAAAACACCAACAAATGCATTGTGTCTAACCATTTTATTTTCCAAATTATAAAATGCACACCATATCACTGAGCAATGTATCAACTTGTATTGGGAAGAAAGGCTTTTTTTTTCCTAATGAGCAACAATCATAGAACAGCTAGAGTAGGGTCTATATATGGCTTTCTTCAGAAACTCTTGCTGGCAATCTGTTAGTCCTCCGTATGTAGTTATATTTACTAAGACTTTTGATTTATTCTTTGAAGCAAATATTTAGAACAAGTCTTGAAGGTGAATGTTTCTCTTTTTTACTTCCCATCCCTGCATGTGAAGTAGCAAGGGTATGAAATAGTTCAAATGTCTGTCCCACTGACAATGCCTCTGTGACATCACTATTTCAGCCAGAGTTCTTTAGTTTGCAAAGAACAAAGGCCCACAAATCTAGTTCAATTAACCTGGAACCTGTGGTATTATAAGGCTGCTCAGTAGGTTCTCATACAGATCCAAGAATAGGAATTGAGTACAGCTGACCCCATGGGGACTAACTGGGAATTGTACTCCTCCTCTCTGCCCATCTAAATCATTCCATTTCTCTTTACTGATTATCTTCCTATTTACCAATAGTTCATAGAGCTCATATTGCCATCCTCTGTGCCTTAACTCTACTTAAACTTTGTGTGCCATTGTAAACTGGCAACTTTTTCTGGGTCCCTAAGTAAAAACTCCCAAGACAGAGAGAGAGAGAGATGACGAGAGAATGACAGGAATGGTTCTGATTGTCCCATATCATCTTTTTGAGCCACACAAGTACACAAGTCATATATCTATAGCCTCTCTTTCACTTTGGTTTATGTGTCTACCATTTTCTTGACTAAGCCAGGGCAGAAATGATGGGATCAATGTTAAATAAAACATAGGTATTTAGGGCAATTGATTCTGTTTCATAAAGGATGAAACATGTCTAGTGGAAAAGGCAATACAGAATATCTTCCCTCTAACAGTTCTTAAGCCTGTGCTCTATTCCCAGAGCCAAGCTGTCTCTTGGTAGGCCTTTAAAAAAGATAAAAGTTTCAATTCAAGGTATTTTACAGAGAAATATATGACTAAAATTAATTAATTAATTAACAATTGAAATGAGTGAAAAGTTAGAATTTGTCTATGTACTATCACTTCTAATGAAAAATATTTCTGCCGGGCATGGTGGCTCATACCTGTAATCCCAGCACTTTGGGAGGCCAAGACAGGTGGATCACTTGAGGCCAGGAGTTCAAGACCAACCTGGCCAACATGGCAAAATCCCATCTCTGCTAAAAATACAATAATTAGTCAGGTGTGGTGGCAGGCGCCTGTCATCCCAGCTACTTGGGAGGCTGAGACACGAGAATTGCTTGAACCGGGAGGCAGAGGTTGCAGTGAGCCCAGATTGCACCACTGCACTCCAATCTGGGCAACAGAGTGAGATCTTGTCTCGAAAAAAAAAAAATCTATTTGAGTTTCACTTTGTACCTGTTCAGGGAGTTTTAACACACATTTGTTAGTTTTAGTGGGCACAGAATGATCTCTGGAATCCAAAGGAGTAGGTTTCACTCCATTTTTACTATTATTCACTGTAAAGCTTTGGCAGAACTTTCTGATCATTTAAAACTTTCCTTATTTGTAAAATTGGAATATGAATAATAATTGTTCATTAAAAATTATTATGTATTAACTATTATGCTATAAGATTTACATATGCTACCTTATTTAATCTTCATAAATATCATAGTAGCTTAACCCCAGTCTATACAAAGAGAAGATAATAATAATTGCATTTATCCCAAGCATCTACTGAAGGGCTCTTTATGCTTGAGGGAGATACTACTACCTTCATGTAACAGATTAGGTGGCTGAGGAACTAAGCGGGTAATTGTCTGCCCAAGCACACATAGCTCATAAGTGACAGAATAAATTCCTATTCCAATCTCTTTCCAAAGCTTCTGTTCTTAACCAGAATACATCACTATCCTAAAATAACCTGCTGCTGCACTTCCTCACATTTGTTGAGCAGAACCAGTGAGACTGTAAAAGTGAAAATGTTTGGATGCAGTAAGTGTCTATATTAGGGATGAGACATGTATGGCATCTGTGTCACCAATCCCTCTCTGTCCACTGACGGCACTGCTAATTGCAGGGGTCAACAAACTCCAGCCCAGTAGTGGGCCAAAGCCTGCAGACTGTTTTTGTAAAGGAAGGTTTTTTGGGACACAGCCACACCATTTCATTTATGTATTGTCTTGGCTGCTTTTGGACCAAAAACAGCAAAATCGAGCAGTTGCAACAGAGATCATATGGCTTGCAAAGCCTAAAATATTTACTATCTGGCCCTATACAGAAAAAGTTTGCCAACCTCTGGATTAGAGCATAATTATCTGGTAACTAAGACACAGTTTCAGATTTGTTATCAACAAATCTGGAGCAATTTTGCTCCTAGTACCCACTACCGGTTGACTGAAATTGACAAGGAAATAAACCTATTGAATATTCCTGTGATCTAAAAATGTTTATTATTACTACTAAATCAAATAGAGAAATGAATGGAATCATTGATAAATCAATGGACTCAAGTAAGGTAATAGGAATACCTAGTCACATTTGGAAATTCAGATTTCCTTTTGCCTGGATTTCTCCTTCTAAACCTTGAAGTGAAAAGACAGTGGGAATCACTCAAAGTGTTTCTGACTCAGGGGCAGAAAAGGGGCAGAGGGGGGAGAATACTGGCAAACCACATTCTTATCCCATTGTTTCTGGAGATCCTATCCTATGTGGCCTTAGCAGGCTTCCATATCACAGTATGACTAACTGCTACCTAAATGAACGAAATCTGATTCACCACATACTTGAATACGGGAGGAAAAATGTGGATGAAAAAGAGCTATCTGAAAACCTTCAGGAGAAAGTAGAGTATAGAGAGTGAAGGGGGTGGAGTGGGCTGTGTTGCCTATTCTGGTACATTCAGAAATTCTATTCCAAGTCAATTTTAAATTTCAGTATCTTGTTCTTAAATGCCAGGCACAAAATGGCCACAGCACAGCTATCTTAACCTTGGGAGGGACAACTTTTTTAAACGTATGCCTTCAGCCATGTACAGAGTGAGCTGAAGGGCCACAGTGCAGCCTATGTAGAACAATATCTAGTAGCTTATCCGAAAGGAATATTGTGCATGCAGTTTTCCAAGACACCCACTCCTCAGAGCTAATGCCAGTGAGTTAATCAACTACTTTTCTGCCTGCACAACTGTGATACCTAAAGCTGCTAGGAACATCATTTTTAGACATTCGTAGGAGGGATTCTTTTTTGTAATTCTACATTTCTTTAACTCCTACCACATGTCTAGGCTTGCCTTCCAGAGACACACATTGCTACCTTTTCAGAGCACTTTTTTTTTTTTTTTTTTTTTAAATCATGGACTAAGGAGCCCTCCTACAGCTGATTGCAGTAAATGCTAAAACAGCAAACAATTTCACTGGAAGGACATAAAATGACCTGCATGCAGGTCCTGTTAGGCGCCCTAGAATGAAGCCTATCATGCTCCTTTCCTTCAAACCTCCTTTTGCTCTTGCCTCCCCAGGAACCTTGACTCCCCACAAGCACCCAAACTAAAACAAAAGGGGTAATCAGCTCTTGACACCTTTTGATTGAATGTATGCTATATGCCAAAGCCTAGAACAATGGTAGTAAACAAGGAAGGAATTCAGTGATCAAGAATACAATATTCTGACGGCTTAGTGAGATAGATAAATAAAACATTCAAAAGAATGGATCATGTGCTGATAGAGGCAAAGAATCATACAGAGAAGAAGGGATGTCAGGGAAGGCTTCCAAGAATAAGATATATTTAAATTGAAGTATAAAAACATGAACAAGACTTAGCCAAGAAAAGATAGTGGGGAAAAAAACTGTTCCAGGCCCAAGGAACAGCATATACAAAGACCTGGAAAAGACAGAAAGCATTTTGCAACTGCAGGAACACAGGTAGGATTAGTTATGAGATTAGGCACATAAGCTTGGTGGTCAGAATGATCTAGATCTGGGTCTCAATTCTGTGACTTTGAGCAAGTTATATAACCTTTCTATGGCTCATACTTTTCATCTGTAAAGTAGAGACCATAACAGTACTTTTTCTGTGGAGTTACTGTAAGGATTAAACACACATAATTCAAGTGGCAAAAAAATTAGGTCAGCTTATTATATGACTATTGTATTATATTTTATTATTTATATTATTGTTACCATTATTTTTAATATCAAAAAGCTTACTTTTAAACTTTTTAATACCAACTTTTAAAAAATCTCAACTGAGAAGAAAAAATTACCCACTCTCCTGGAATTTTATAAAAATTAAATAAAGCAATGCTTGTCTCAAAGTAAAAATAAAAAATAGGTAAGTATTAGGAATGCTTTCAGCTACAAAGAAAGGAAGACCTTCTGGCAGAATCAATATAAAAATAAAAAATGGGAGTATTTTTCTTACATAAAAATAAACAGAGATAGGTGCTTGCTGGTATTGATTTAGAAGGTTGATGTTGTTTGGGCTGACATTCTGAAATTTTCTTGAAATTTCCATTCTTATTCCTTCTTTAAGGGCAGAAAGGTATGATATATTTTCTCACCCATTATAAGGATCATGGCCTACATACCTTCTACATAAAAGATGGGTTAACAAGAGAAAAGCATAACAAACTTAATCAAAGCTTTATGTGACATGGGAGCCTTCAGAAACGAACACCCAAAGACCCAGGGACAACTATCTATTTTTATGCTTACGTTCAATGAAGAATAAACGGCTGCATAGAAATGTGATTGGACAAAGGGTATAATATAATGGTAATAGACTAGTAAGGGAGGGGAGACCCAGTAAGGCTTGCCTGTTCAGATTGTTCTTGTTTTCTGTGTAGCATTCTTTCCTCCCAGGTATGGGGCAAGAGCCCTCTGAAATCAGAGTCTTCAAGAGAAAAATTAAAAGAATGACTTTCTAGGTTTTATGGCTTGCTTTGGAGGAGAAATCTGGTTGGTGTGTTGCTCCTCTGCCATTAAACCAGACTCCCAGTCTCAAGAATAGATCAGTCCAGTTAAACAGTTAACAGTTGTATCTCATTTCAGGAGGCAATGTTATAGGTGAGCTTTCACCAACGTTAGGCTTTTATGTAGTGTAAGCAATCAAGTATTTAATAAGATGCATTTTTATAGAAACAAAGTAAAAACAAAGGTTAGTAGAACAAACTAAACTCAATTTTTGAGTCCAGAGGGCACCCGGTCAAGATTTCTAGATGTTAGTCTCAGAGTAGCTGCAGCTGAAGTAAGGGCAGGCAGTGGTAATTTGAACAAATTTTCCTGGTTTACTGTTTGCATGGGGTGGCCCAGTGAACTTCCTGAATAGTCTATACAGCAACAGGCTCGAAGGTTGTTCATATACAAGTTGTTGTGGTAATTTCTCTGAAGTCTATATAAAGTGATCCAGCTTCAGTTTGCTAGGCTTCAGGAAAAGAACAGTTTTTTGTTTTTGTATTTTTTTCAATGATTCCAAGCCAGAAAGTGGGAGAAAAATTAGTGTTAATTATTTGAAGACTTGCAGCCAGAAATGGGAGGAAACTAGAAAATTCAAGAATGCAGTCCAGATTTTAGGTAACTGACAAACCTTCAGAAACAATGAGCTAGAATCTAATAACAGGTACACTATAATTTTCTTCTGAAACAGAATTTTTTCGTACAGTCACTCCCATTTCTACCAAAAATAAATCAGAGTAAGACTGATTTGTTTGCAAAATTGGTTTAGTTTCATTAAACTTGACCTGCTTGTTTTAAAAAGTGCAGCAAGAATAGTGATTGACCAATAAGCTCTCTTTACATTTGCTTTGCTGGTGCTTCTTATAAGAAATCTCATTGAGGAAGCCAAGTCAAGAACTCACCATCAAAATTAACCTGTAGGACCTATAAATTTGGATAAATTTATTTCTGCTTGAGGTCCCCAAAATATCCTGAGGTTTCTTGGTCTGTTAGGAAGTGAAATTCTTTACCTACTTGAAGGGTAACTGTGTGGACCATATATTTAAGGTAGCAAGCTAGTTTTTCCAAGGATTTCTTTACTGGCTCTATAAAATCAACCCTAGTTTCTTAAAGTTGTCTGATCACAAATGAAAATAAGGCATTCCAACAAAGTTTTGGTAAGAAGACTAATATTTCTATTTGTATCCTGTTATAAGGATAACAGATTTGTATTGAATTTATGCAAATAACTATATCGCCATAAAAATAAGAATAATCAGGCCAGGTGCAGTGGTTCATGCCTGTAATCCCAGCACTTCAAAAGGACAAGGTGGGCAGATCACTTGAAGCCAGGCAAAATTCCATCTCTACTAAAAGTACAAAAATTAGCCAGGTGTGGTGGCAGGTGCCTGTAATCCCAGCTACTTGGGAAGTTGAGGCACGAGAATCACTGGAACCCAGGAGGCAGAGGTTGTAGTAGGCCAAGATAATGCACTGAACTCCAGCCTGGGCAACAGAGAGTGAGACTCTGTCCCAAAAAAAGAAAAAAAAAGAAAAAAGAGTAAGAATACTCATAAATAATATTTTTAAATTCTGAAGGAATCAGACAAGGGAAAAATATAAACTTTTGTATTTTTGGTCATAAAATTATAGTTTACCAAATGACTGTAAGCTATAGATATTTTAAACAAAAATAAATTTCTTAAATCTGAATAACAAAACTTGTATTAAAACAACAAAATTTCAAAGAAAATGCCATAAAAACATTTTTTTTTTTCTTTTTTGAGACAGGGTCTCACCTTGTCAACCAGGCTGCAGTGGCACGATCCCAGTTCACTGCAACTTCCACCTGCTGGGTTCAAGTGATTCTCGTGCCTCAGCCACTCGAGTAGCTGTGATTACAGATGCATGTCACCACACCCGACTAATTTTTGTATTTTTCATAGAGATAGGTTTTCACCATGTTGGTCAGGCTGGTCTTGGACTCCTGGCCTCAAGCGACCCGTCTGCATCAGCCTCCCAAAGTGCTGGGATTACAGGCATGAGCCACTGTGCCCTGCCAAAAACATTCTTATCAGTTAATTTAGTTCCATGTAATTAATTATTGTTCTGTTTGATTTTGGTTAGCAGTTTCATGAAGCCACCAGTTTCTTCATTAGAGTACTGAAAATTCTTACCCAGTCCAATTCTCTAAGTTATCAGAAACCTATATTCAAGAGTACTTTAGAGTCTTTTTCATGAATCTTCCTGAAGAAGCAAGTTTGGACTGTAGCTGACTAAAAGTGCTTTTAGAGAAGAAGGAAAACAATAACCATCTATGAATGACAAAGAATGACCATGTATAAAATCACGTGAGAGACTTGATTATAAAAATGATGCAACTTACAAAAAATTTTGATTATTTCTGTGGTATACAATATTTTAAAATAATAATCAAAATTATGACTAACAGATTTCTAGGAATCCTATATAATTTTTGGGACACTCTATCAAACATATACTTAGATGTTGTTGATATTAACATATATATAAGTTTAAAAGGTTTAGCAACACTTATAATATTATTTGACAATGCATCCCATATAATTTAACATATCAGATAAGACTTATTAGTTTAATATCTCTTTTTTATAAAGTAAGAGACACATCCTTTTAGCTTTCCAGGGACCCAACTGAAAAATTCCAAAGTTAATTCAAAGTCAAACAGAGTTAATTTAGAATTTGACTTTGGGAAGTTTGTCAAAAATGTCAAATGGTTTAAAACGTGTGATTAAATATGAGCTTGGCTATCTATTCAAAAAGACAATAACATATTTTAAAGGCAAATGCAAGAGGTTACATATTGTGAACAACAACCTAGCTCTTTTAATACTGAGAAGACTCACTTTTTACTAATAAAAATAAAAATAATCAAGGCCTGGTGTGGTGACTCATGCCTCTAATTCCAACATTTTGGGAGGCTGAGGTGTGCAAATCACTTGATCCCAGGAGTTCAAGACTAGCCTGGGCAACATGGTAAAACTCCATTTCTACAAAAACTACAAAAAATTAGTCGGACATGGTGGCATGCACTTGTGGTCCCAGGTTGGGACTTGGAGGCTGAGATGAAAGGATTAATTAAGCCCAGAAGGCGGAGGTTGCAGTGAGCTGAGATCACACCACTGTACCCCAGGCTGGGTGACAAACTGAAATCCTGCCTCAAAAAAAAAAAAAAAAGAAAAGAAAAAAATTATCAAAGACCTGATGACATAAAGATAAAACATAAGAAATTATCTTTTTTTTTTTTTTTTTGAGACAAAGTTTTGCTCTTGCTGACCAGGCTGGAGGGCAATGGGGAGATCTCGGCTCACCACAACCTCCACCTCCTGGGTTCAAGTGATTCTCCTGCCTCACCCTCCCGAGTAGCTGGGATTACAGGCATGCGCCACCACATCCAGCTAATTTTGTATTTTTAGGAGAGACAGGGTTTCTCCATGTTGGTCAGGCTGGTGTCAAACTCCTGACCTCAGGTGATCCGCCCACCTGGACCTCCCAAAGTGCTGGGATTACAGGCGTGAGCCACCATGCCCGGCCTAGAAATTATCTTGATAAAACACAAAATATTTGTTTCCTAACAAGTTATTTAAAAGGAGAAAAAACTTCACATTCTCAGACCAATACTCCAAGAAACTTCATGATTTTAAACTAAGAAAAAGAAATTCTAGTTAGATCAGTGTAAAATAGTTAACTTTAAGAAAACCTTATATATAAATTTATCCAATCTCAGTCATCTTTGGTAACACAAGGTAAAATTTTTACAAACCTTTCATAACTTTTTGTTATATTCATAAGTTTAAAAAAATATTTTTGTGCCTTTCTTTATCAAAAACATCTTATTTTCCTCAGAGTTGTTTCTCTATACAGTCATATCTCATTTTGTTGCTCTTCATTTTATTGTGCTTTGCAGATATTGCATTTGTAAATAAATTGAGTTTGTGGCACCTCTAAGTTGAGTGAGTCTATTTGCATCATTTTTTCAATAGCATGTGCTCACTTTGTTTTTGTTAGCATTTTTTTAACAATGAAGTATTTTTGAACTAAGGTATGTACAATTTTTTTTTCAACATAATGCTATTGAACACTTAATGGACTACAGTAGAGTATAAACATGACTTTTATATGCACTAGTGATACGACTCCGATGACTGGAAGAACACCAGCGTCCTTAGTCTCATATCGATTTTGGTAAAATGACACAGACGCACATGGAGTGGTTTTAAGGAGCGGGAAGTTTAATAGACAAGAAAGAAGGAAGAAAATCACCCATACAGAGACAGTGGGAGGGGGGCTCCCAAGCC
This sequence comes from Theropithecus gelada, assembly GCF_003255815.1. Taxonomy (NCBI): domain Eukaryota; kingdom Metazoa; phylum Chordata; class Mammalia; order Primates; family Cercopithecidae; genus Theropithecus; species Theropithecus gelada. Next base: position 96,968,245 of record NC_037668.1, on the reverse strand, counting down.
AAGAGAGGAAACTCCCGTGTGCAGCAGAAAAGTGGCTGCTTGTATGAGGAGGCTGGAGGAGGTGGCGTCTGATTTGCATAGGGCTCAGGGGCTGCTTTAACCAGGCAGGTCATTCACATTCACGGAGCTGTGAAAAACTTAGCCCTCCCATCCTAGTCTTTTAATATGCAAATACAGGGCACCGTGACGTTCTGCACATGTGGGGATATGTGGGGGCAGCCATGTTGCCTGGCACATGTTGGGGCAAGGAAGAAGATGGCAGGAATTGCCATGTTTTGGTGGACCCAGTTTCTAAGGGGCTCATTTGCATATCAAAGCTTGCTGACCCAGCATTAAGAAACAGGGCTTTCCTGCTAGGCAAAAAATGTTTCTGGAGCTGCTTAAAAGAAACAAAAACTTCCCAAAGACCCCCTTTCCTCTTTGTTTGCTTAAAATAATTTCTTAATAACTCCTATTACCCTGGGAAATCAAAAGTATGTATGACTCACTTTATTGCAATGATCTGGAACCAAACCTGCAACATCTCCAAGGTATGCCTGTAATTTCTAGTAGCTTAATAACATATTTTAATTATAATCTTTAACTCTAGTAACCTTAATTTCTAATGAAAACTAGCTAGTATTGTAAATGGGCTTACATCAGCATTTACCATTTTATAATTTCCAGAAAGATGTTTCCTCAATTTTTCATGCTTATTACCAGGCTCAGATATATGTAGCTCTCTATGCCATATAAAAACAGGACGCTAAAATATTTAAACCTAAATTTATTCTTAGTACTTAATGTTTTAGTATTTTACCTTACTGAGGCATGTAGTAAGTACATATTACGTAATCGCACATTAAGGTTTTAAGTTACCAAAAAAGATTTTTGAAGCTATTCTTAAGGAGACATATGTTATAAAGCATAATTATATTGAAAATTTTACTTATAGACTTTTATCTCACATTCATCTAATTCATTCATCTTTAAGAATTATGCTTGAACTGTTTATGAAAATTTTAAAACACATTAAATAAAGCTAACCATTATCTTATCTTTTTTGCTGACAAATCAGAGAAGTATCAAAAAATCACAGACACAAAGAAACTAAAAAGTTAAACATGTTTTCTCCTCTTATTTATTTATTTTTTGCAACTGACATGCATCAAGCAATTAATTCATTTTTTTACTGTGCATTCTGCTTTGAGGCTAGATTTCTAGTTTTATAACCTTAAACATCTAACAGAGACAATATAAACCTGTCTGTACAGAAAACCCAGGCAAAAAATGTATGTCTGTATTAGATGTAATGATATAAACATACAGACAGAAGCAGATTTTACAGTTTCTATTCTATAACTTTTAACCACATGCCAGGTTCGATAATTTAAAGCTCACTAGCTGGATCTGTAAATTGGGTTAGGTAAGGTTATCTACTGAGATGGCTACAGCTTTTTATCAATTCTTCTGGAGAAGGCTTTTAAAATTTTCATTTGACCAGTTTCCAAATAGTTTTTTTTTACCTCTTTTCTATGAAAGTCATCTCCCTGAAGTTTGTATTAGAAAAGGTAACTATCAAGTTCTAGAGAAAAGTGTAGAAAATTTACATATCAAAGGCACAGAGAAAGTCTACTATCAGAGACCAATCTTACAGAGGCTACTACGAACTAGATTGTAAGCTGGTGACTGAGGAGTCATCTTACAGCTGTTTGAATGTCTCCAAAGACCCATCTGAGTGGACGAGTTATCCATTTCTGTTACAACTGAATGTGTTGCATTTTTCTCTAATTTTGTCTGAGTTCTCACTGGAGAGTGTTTATAGACATTCTCTAGTGAGAGAGATGGGCTTATCAAGATAGCCACTCTATGGTAGAGCCCTGACTGGGAGGATAATTAGGCTCAGGCATGTCCATTAAGTGAGACACAGAGGAAGATTCAAAATGAATGCTGAGATAACTTAAAATTATGGGAATTTACTACAGGATTTTACAAGGACATACACAGATGGACCTAGGAGGTTTAGGAGCCTAACAAAAGTCTGGCCACAAAAACCAGAGTCCTTCTAAGAAAGGGTTTTAGAGGAGCCAGTTTAAGAAGATTTTAAGTCCCCTTCCCCACCCCCCTAAAAAACCAATGATATTCTACATTCTCCTCAGCAAAAAAAAACATGCCAGCAAGAAAGAAAACAGAAAGACTGAGCGTATAGTAAGCAGGGATTCAACAACAGGAGTTTCAGTCAACTAAGTCCCCATGGAAGAAACAAAATCCAAGAGCGAGAACAGAGAGGCCTTGAAAAAAAGTAAAGCCTAAATACCAGCTTTCAATTAATCAGACTTCTGACCACAGAGCTCTTTGAAGAAAAAAAAAAAGCAAAAAAACTTTTTGAATCTTTTATTTTCAGATTTCAGCCAGAACAAACAGCGACTGCTTGAACTACTTGTGGCTTTTTTTTTTTTTTTTTTTTTTTTTTTGATGCTTTTAAACTGAGGCCCCTACCAGGTGACTCAGAACCAAAATCAGTAAGTCTTTTATGACTTAACCAAGAATGAAAGTGATGTCCTGAAAAGAGGGTGCAAAAAGATGTAGTCCTCCCAAGATCCAGAATCATCCCCCAAAGATAGTCGAAAGAAAGACCTTTGTTGCCACAGAACTAAGCAATGAAGGCTGACACCAAAAGAAAAACAAACAAACAAAAAAACATGCCCCTTACGAATTGAAACCTCTAATGAGACAAATTCCCCCGAGAGCTAGCACGACATGCAAAAAAAACATTCAGGCTCTCAGCCTATTTGGACTGGCTGCCTGATGTAAGCTGATACTTGCACCCTCCAGCTGGCGGAGACCGGAGAGAATATTCTCACTGATCATAAAACCAAATCTTCAGGACACAGAACAAGACAAACAGGAAAGAAATGGCTGTCTCTGGAAAGGAAAAGACCAATAACAAATATGTATTTCCAAACCAAATTTACACAAAAGACACAATCCAAACAAATGATTTCTTCCTGCTAATCTGAATTTGGGAAGGAAGGGATAAAAATAAATGCTTACCTTCCATTCTTAACTGGGCACTACAGGCAGAGATCCAGGAGAGGTGATCTTGGCTAAAAAAAAAAAAAAAAAAAAAAAAAAAAAAATGTGTTCTGTTGTTGTTGTTGTTGATTTTTTGTCAGTTGTCCCAAGCTCTGCTGTGAGTCAGGTGTTTCAGTGACCCCACATAGGGTACCAGAAACTGTAGGGGCAGGAGAGGGGTGTGATAACTTGATGTTGTAGGAGGATCAAATGTAGCGCTTACTCACCCATCGTAAGTGCTGCGTTTGATCCTCCTATAATAAAAGATAGGTTAGCAAGAGAAAAGTATGACAAATTTATTTAATCAAAGTTTTATGTGACACAAGAGCCTTCAGAAATGAAGACCAAAAGACCCAAGGAAAACAATTTTTTTTTTTTTTTTTTTTTTTGAGATAGAGTTTCGCTTCTGTTGCCCAGGCTGGAGTGCAGTGGCGCAATCTCGGCTCACTGCAACTTCCGCCTCCCAGGTTTAAGCGATTCTCCTGCCTCAGCCTCCCGAGTTGCTAGGATTACAGGCATGGGCCACCACGCCCGGTTAATTTTGTATTTTTAATGGAGACAAAGTTTCTCCATGTTAGTCAGGCTGGTCTCGAACTCCCGACCTCAGGTGATCCACCCGTCTCTGCCTCCCAAAGTGCTGGGATTACAAGCGTAAGCCACCGAGCCCGGTGAAAACTGTCTATTTTTATGCTTAGGTTTGATAAAGAGCGGACATCCATGTTGAAACGTGATTAGACGAAAAAAGGTGATTGAGTGGTAAAAGACTGAGAGGAAAACCTAGGAAGGCCTATCTGTTCAGATTCTTCCGGGTTTCTGTAGAATTCCTTTCTTCCAGATATGGGTCAGGACCCCTCTGAAATGAGGTTCTTTCAGGGAGAAGAGAAAAGAGTGACCTTTCTAAGCTTTGTGGCTTGCTTTAGGGAAAGGGTTCTAGTTTCTATGACCCACCACCTTGGGCAAGAGAATTCTACGACTCACTTCAGGAGAGAAAGAGAGCAGGAAAAGGTCAGAGAGAATTTTCGCTTTTTTTCTTTCTTTTTTTTTTTTTTTTTTTTTTGAGACAGAGTCTCGCTCTGTCGCCCAGGCTGGAGTGCAGTGGCATTGGCTCACTGCAAGCTCCACCTCCTGGGTTCACACCATTCTCCTGCCTCAGCCTCCCGAGTAGCTGGGACTATAGGCGCCCACCACCAAGCCTGGCTAATTTTTTGTATTTTTAGTAGAGACAGGGTTTCACCGTGTTAGCCGGGATGGTCTCAATCTCCTGATCTCGTGATCCGCCCGCCTGGGCCTCCCAAAGTGCTGGGATTACAGGTGTGAGCCACCGCACCCGGCCAAGATTTTGCTTTTAAGGCCTTCCCATCTCCTTTAGTTCTAAGTACTCAGCATGCCAAAGTGCCATACTTTGGGATATCATTTTCTGAGCCCCAACACTTGGGTCACATATGGTAGCTTCAGCTCCTGACATTAGATCCACATTCAAGGAAAGAAAAATGAGACAGGGATGATACCAGGCAGATGTGTCCCCTTTTAATAGGAAAGCAAAACCTTCCCCAAACATTCAGGAGACTTCCATCTACCACGTGTTAAGCACAGCTGCACACAGAACCAAGCAATGAAGCTGTGTGGCTACTGTTGGCTCAAGGGAAACTGAAATATGAGCGTCTATCTGGGCACGTTGCTCCCCAATCTGGAGTTTTGTCAGCAAAGAAGGAGTGAATGAATATTAAGTAAGCAATCAACAATATCTGCCACAGTATTATTTACTGAATCTTCCATGTGCCAAGTTCTGCACTGAGATCTTTATATAAATTATTTCATTTACTCCTCACGTTTAATACAATAAGGCTTTTTAAAATTAGTAATGATTTTAAAAAATAGATAAGGAGATAGTGGCACAAAAAGAAAATGTAAGTTACACACACACACACACATACACTCATAGAACCTCTGAAAAATTCACTTATACCTATGAGCTATTGTGACTAGAATATAGCATGTGAGATAATATGCTTTACCCTTCCTCTGAAATTTCACCCCACAGCTGTGGCACTCAACATTTTACAAGTGCTTGTGTTAAACACTATACCTATCTAAAACATTGCCCGACTCCCCACCTAGACTGGGCTTCTTGGGTTAGAGAGTATAACTTACATTTCTTAATGTTCTTCTCTCCATCAATGACTAGCTCTTAGTCAACCAAAAAGAGAATGCTGCTAATCAAGTAAAAGCAGCTCAAGTGTGTTTTTAAATTCAAAAGGCCTGAAGTCCTGCTTTCCTAGCATAGGGTCTGCTCTTTAGCAGCTTCAGCTGTACTGGAGCAAAAAGGAACGGTAGGCAGGGGATTCATGGCTGGAGACACACTTCACAGATACCCTCTATTCTCAGCTAATTAGCATCTTCAACTCCTCTCTTGCCCATCTCCTTAGGTTCCTCTCATTGTTGCTTTGAGAGTTTAAAATCGGAAGAATACTGTATTTCCTATTATAAACAGCATAATAGGAACACATGACTTCAATGTCTTGGCCTAAGGCCTGTGAGGCTTGGAATGTGTATCATCACCAAACATCAATAATTTAAGATCTATTTCAGTATAGAATACTGCGAGTATATCATACTATGCTGTAAATATAACACATTTATAACTCCAACTCTTACAGCCCTAAGCATGTGCCTAGACCTAATACAGATCCAGCAGTGTGTCCACTGAAAAAAATCAGATAGTATCTCTGTGTCTCTGTCATTAATTATGCTTGAGAATAATTTAAGCTCAGTCAGTGTCACAGAGTCGATACTATTTATTTGCTGAAAGTTACTTTTAAAAAATCCATTTCTACAGAGGTCCATCGGCATTGCCCCTTTGCATTGGAACATGTGGTCAAGCAATTAGTACCAGTTCTCAGTTGGTGTCCTTGTCTTAATGACCCACAAGTATAGAGAACTTCTTTAGTGAGGAGGCTCCAGGAAGAATTCTGCTCTTGGATAGTAACTTGACAATCAAACCTGAGAATTATTAGGAAAGAGGATAGCCAAAGCAGAAAGGAAATGGGACAGGTTTGTATTGTAATTAAAATACAAGAATTGAATACATGTGGATTTGAATCCTAATACATATGTACTAGCTGTGTGAATTGGGGAAAGCTACTTAATCTCTTGAGTCTCATAGTTTTCATCTGTAAACACGAAGGATGTGATACAAATATCTGACAGAAGAGAATTTAAGTTAATATACGCAGTACCTGTTTAGGCACCACAATTAGGCGTTCTATAAATGACACTATTATTTACATGAGACACACAGGGTAAAAGAATTAACGGAGCATATTGTTTATCATAGGAATCTGATCCCAGAGGGGCCAGTAGAACCAAGGAAAGGCTTTTCTTACTAAAGATGCTTTCCTCCAAGCTCGCTTTATCTTATGCCTTGCTATTCTGCCTCCTTAGCTAGAGTGGCTATTCTGAAATATCCATGTGCTGGCTCCATCCTATCCTACGGATAGCTGTCTGTCACAGCCCTCATGCCCAATAGCTCTGTGAAACTTTTGGTTCCAAGGTAAAAGATAACAATTCCAGCCATGATTTTTTTTTTTTTTTCTGCCCTGTCGGTGAAATGGATCAGAGGGATCAGCTGCGTGCCTCTCCCACGGTGACAAACAAGACCAGCACATTGCCTATTTGAGGGAGATTAGCATATTTGAAGGAGTCAGAGCCTCTCAGGTCTGCTTTTAAGAAAACAAAGTGTTTTCTACCATTATAGGTAGCCCGTGAACAAACAGTCTTACCTGCTAACAATGCAGGTTGAATAGATTGGCTCTAAGTTGGGGTAGAGGTGTTTTCCGTGATCCTCATAAGTTTGTGGGTGTTTTCTGTGACCCTCATAAGTTTGTAGGTGAGACAGACTCCTGTAACAAAAGACAGATTAACAGGAGAAAAACAAGTAGGTTTACAAATACATGCAGTGTACTTCACATAGAAGAAACTTCAATGAAAGGTGACTCAAAGCACTGCCTTAAAACCGTGGCTTATATACGACCTTCAACAAAGAACAATAACTTTTAGAGGAGTAACAGGACAAAGGAAAGCAGAGGTGGGAAACTGTGGGAAGGTAAATTTATGAAAATAAACTAATAGAGCAAGGCTTGTTTGCATATTCCTCTGGTGCCATCTCTGAGCTGATAAGAACTGTCTCCAGTAAAAGAGAATTTCTATCCTATCTTTAGGCAGAAAAGGAGGATAGAGAGAGCTTCTCTCTCTTTGCTGCTTCTTAATTGCCTTTAGTTAAAAAATTAGAGGTTACTTTCTCTATGTTAAAGAGATATATTCTGGGGTGACATATTCTAGTTTCCTTCACTGGGACTGAAGCCCCTAAGCCTGGTACAATGGGACTGAATAGAACAAGGTGAAACTGTCTGATGAAATAAGATCATGCTGTATTCTGTTTCATTGGCCTATGTGTCTGTTTTTGTACCAATACAAGGCTGTTTTGGTTACTGTAGCCATGTGGTGTAGTTTGAAGTTGGGTACTGTGATGCCTCCAGCTTTGTTCTTTTCGCTTAGGATTACCTTGGCTATTCAGCCTCTTTATTGATTCTATATGAATTTTAAAATAGTTTTCTCTAGTTCTTTGAAGAATGTCAATAGTAGTTTAATAGAAATAGCATTGAATCTATAAATTGTTTTGGGCAGTATGGCCATTTTCCTGATACTGCTTCTTCCTATCCATGATCATGGAATGTTTTTCCATTTGTTTTTGCCATCTCTGATTTCTTTGAGCAGTGGTTTGTTGTTCTCCTTGGAGACATCTTTCACCTCCCTAGTTATCTGTATTCCTAGGTATTTCATTTGTGGGAATTGTGAATGGGAGTTCATTCCAGATTTGGCTCTCAGCTTGACTGTTATTTGTGTTCTATTGTGAAGACACATGCGTGTGTATGTTCACTGCAGCACTACTCATAATAGCAAAGACATGGAGTCAACCTGAGTGTCCATCAATAATAGACCTGGTAAAGATAATGTGATACATAGACACTATGGAACACTATGCAGCCATGAAAAAGAATGAGATCATGTCCTTTGCAGGGACATGGATGGAGCTAGAGGCCATTATCCTTAGCAAACCAACACAAGAACGGAAAACCAAATACCACATGTTCTCACTTATAAGTGGGAGCTAAATGATGAGAACACATGGACACACAGACAGAAACAACACACACTGGGGCCTTTTAGAGGGGGGAGGGTGGGAAAAGGGAGAGGATCAGGAAAAATAACTAATGGTTACTAGGGCTAATACCTGGGTGATGAAATAATCTGTACAACAAACCCCCATGACACAAGCTTACCTATGTAACAAACCTGCACTTGTACCCCTGAACCTTAAAAGTTTTCTTAAAAAAAGAAGATCCTTCATGGATATAAAACAACAACTCAAATTTTACTGTCAAGCAGAATACTGTTCAGCCTAATGATTTTTTGTTTCAAACTCTCCTCCTAGGCTGTTTGAAATAGATTATACATTTTCTCTGTGGTGATCTCAGCCTATATCAATTCAAATACAATATGATATGGTTTGTCTTAGTTTTTCTTGTTAGAGGATACATCTGCATGCTGACTTCTTTCACCAAATAGCTATTGCATGACACAAGTGTGTAAGATCTATCAGTGCATTTCATTAGGAGTAAAAGCTCACAGATGGGATTCAGTAAAGTGATTTTCAAGTCTAAAGTGTTCAACTCTCGAACTCACCTGGCACTATGGAGAAGATGAGAGGGAAGGAGGAGGAAGAGTTTCCATTTCTGCAGAAAAATTGTAAATAGCCAGCTAGGAAGTCATAACCCTGACAAGTATTGAAGCACAGTGGATGTTTATCTTTGAAAGAAAAACCAATTTTATTTGTTTTACATAATAATGGATTCAGAGAAGTTTCCAAAACAGAAAAATTAGTTAACCGATCAAGGCTTAGTTCTGAATCTTTTGATAGGCTGAGTATACACAGAACGGAAGCTGACTCTAGATGTCCTATACACTTTCCAAGGAATGTCTCAATATGCCAATTTTCTTTCATTGTGAAAGAAAAGACAACAAAACAGGCCACTATTTTCTCAGAGCAAATGGAAAGTATTATCTCTTTTCTGCAAACTAATAGGCCAGCATTAAATACTTTCCTTTACATAATAAAGTAAAAATTTTTAAAAATCCTTTATTTCCCTGTGTTATAAGGAAAATTGTATTTTTCCTCACAATTGAGCAACACTCCAACAACAACCAAAAAAGCCATCCACTGAGATTAAAGATCGTTCCAGACATCTAATTTCTCAGGACATAGATTTTCTACAGCCAAAAATTAGATGAACTCCGGATCAGGAAGAAAGCTTTCCAAAGCCCCGTCTTTAGCTGAATTGACTTGCGCAGCATGACATATTAGGATGATCCAATAATTTTAAAGTAACAAATCCTCTCTTAAAGAGAAGGTAACCTCTGATATCATTAGAGACCCCAGTGTTCCTCTGGTTGTTACACTCTTTTCTTTTATTCTTATCTGTAATCTCGTAACCAGTGGGAAGTCAGGAGAACAAAGACATCTCAGACACTGTATATCAATCAAGGAATCAGCTGTACGACAATGACAACTCAGCTGGTGGCTTTGAAAGTTTATACCATGAGCCAGCATAAAATGTAATCATTTCAGAAATGAGAGCATATTATGGGATAGAAAGCTTTTCTTTAGAGTCTGAGAAGATCAGCAGGAAAATATTTTATCGACATGGTATTGATTATGGTAACATAGATAAAAATCTTCAACCATTTCAAAAATTGTTTTAATAAACAATTTAGGAAAAATGATGGCTTTATGTAACATTTCCATGGGGGGCATAGTCTTAAAGGGTGATTGTGAACTTTAGAACAAAGAGCAGCTGGAATTGTCCTCTGAGAGCATTTGTACATCTTTTCTAGTATAAGACCTGACTAGCACTATAGAACTGAAATATCACTGCAAAAGAAACACATTTTTTTAAGACCAAAAAGACTTTTAAAACTAAACATTCTCTTTTTTCATTCTTGACAATCCATTGAGACCATTTCTCTCTCTGTTATTGGCCTCACCCAGTACGTGAGTATTATGGCTTTCTAAAGTTCTAGAATCAAGCTTGTTGGAGTTCACTGAGATTGGCACTGATCTTTTGACACTAGCTGGCCATCTGTTGGAGAAAAGCATTCTTAAGTGAGCTACGTGCCAAGTACAAAGGCAGAAAGTTGATTACATTTTCTTACTCTCCCAAGCTCCAGTTCCCTTCTATTATGCAAGAAGTTCCGGTACTCCAGCACATTCTTGCTTGTGAAGCTTTGAGGTTCTTATCGCTCAGCATAATATAGAAACTAAGATGGTTTATTTAAATTTTTGCCTGTTTTGTCCATTCTCTGAAGCAGAAAGCTTTTTTCCCAATATCTCCCTTCTAGGTCTATTTCAATCATTGCCGTTGTCCACATTAATGACATCATTTGCCCTTACCAAACATTAATTACATGGTATGTGCTGTGCTAAATACTTTCCATACATAATTTTATTTAATCCTAACAACCATCTTGTGAGGAAGGCAATATCACTACATTATGTAAAATAGAATTTAGGCTTGCCTAAGATCATCCTGTTAACAAGTCACAGAGCTGAAATATGAACCTAGTTTTCCTGAACTCAAAGCCCATCTGTCAAGTTTTATACTACACTATTTACCAAAGCTGAGCTTAAACCCTTCTTGCAACTTTAATCCATTCCCTTATTAGAGTTTTGCACTGTAGTGTCCAAAATCTCTCATGCAATACCAGGAAAAGGAAAGCTCTGGTCCACTTTTGGCTTACAAGACTGGGGAGAGCTAGTAATTGCGACAATCTAAAAATCATTTTATAAACAAAAGCATATTGAAAACCTCACTCCCACACTATGTTCCAACTGTACTAAACCACTTGTTATGCTAACTGGGTCCTGCTTTACACTTGCTTGCCTATTTGCCTATAATTTCCTTTTTAAAATTTGCAAAATGTCCAGCCTTTCCTTATTTTAATACTTAATGTGCATTTTCAACAGCATATTTATTATCAGGGTCACTGAGATTTTCTCCCTCCAAAGCCCTCTGAAAAACGTAGGCTTCTTGCATACGTTAACAACCTGTGTGGGGTTTTTTGTCTCTACGTTTAATGCTGAAGTCTGTTTCTTTGGGACAATTCAAACTCTGATTCATAGCCATGTGAACTACCCCTCTGCTTTCTGCTGCAAACAGGAGAAAGTGCTGCAAATAAAAAATTCTTTAAAGTCTGTCTTATAGTGTGAGCTTAAAACACTTTCCTTTCTACTTACACTATCTTCCCCCTCAAATGAATAAAGATGTAAACACCATCACAATTTCTATGTTATATGCTCTCATTATTTAACTATGTTATACTGCACTTCAGGCTGGGCATGGTGGCTCATGCCTGGAATCCCAACACTTTGGGAGGCCAATGTGGGACCCAGGAGCTTGAGACCAACCTGAATAACATAGGGAAATCCCATTTCTAAAAATAACAATAAAAAAATTAGCCAAGAGTGACGGTGCACACTTGTGGTCCCAGCTACTCAGGAGTTAGGAGGATCACCTGACCCTTGGGGGTAGAGCCGAGGCTACAGAGAGCCATGATTGAGCCACTGCACTCCAGCCTAGGTGACAGAGTGAGACTCTCTCTCTCTTTCTCTGTGTGTGTGTGATACATAAACACACACACCTACACACATATATACATACATATATATACACACACACATATACTGCTCTTCCAAATCAAAAAATAATTTTATTGACTCATAACTCTTAAATTTGAAAAGGATTCCAAATTGTCTTCCATCTTTTTGCACAGAATTACAAGAGATATTTTGGACATCATGTGAAGCTTTGAATAGAGAAATAAAAATGAGTGCTGGCACTTTTTTACATAGATGTCTATACCTTTGGGACTCCGTTGTCTCCTTACTCCTAGGTAGTTAGGGAGTTGCTTATAGGTTATTGAGGAGAATTTCTGACTGTCTTCATTATGCAGATTTCAATAATAACAACTGGTGGGGGAAAAAAAAGAAAGAAAAGCCAAGATTCCTCTATTCAAGAAACTGATGTATTTTTGCTACAGATATTCTGATCATATCAGTGATGGAAGATAACACTGAGGACTTGCAAGGCAAGAGGCTCTGTGTTACATAGTGATTTTCTCACTTAACTTTCATGATAACCCTATGGATAGAAATAATTATTAGCTTTTGTTCAAATTTGAGTTAACAGGCACAGAAAGTTTAAACCAGTGAAAGTACAACATCCGGTCGGTCTGAAGCCCATGCTCTTCACAATGGACTATCCTAGAACTTCAGAAATGTTACTGAAATAAACCTCTCCTGCTTCCAAACAAACACAAGAAAAGTTCATCAGAAGAGAACGTAATGAGAAAGGCAGGACCCTACACTAAACAAAATACCATTTTCTTAAGTGCATCGATTGACTTCATCTAATTTATTCATTCAAAAAGCATGTGTTGTGCTTACTTAACATGTGCCAGGAACTATTCTAGGTGGTAATCTATCAATGGGTAAAACAGACAAAAAATCCTCACCTTCCCGTGTTGGAATTAGACAATGATAATAAGTATGCAAGCTAGATAATAATGGGCTGAGAGAGCAGAAGAAGAAAAGTGGAGTACCGAATCCCAGGGTGGGAGGGTTGTTCGAGAGGTTAGGGGAACAGGGAAAAATCTGAATGAAGACTGAGAAAGTATGGTCAGGGAAGTAGGAGGAAAACCAGTAGAGTTTGGTGTCCTAGAAGCCAAGTGAAAAGTGGTTTTTAAGGAAGAAAGAGTAATCAACTGTATCACATGCAGTGTGCTATCCTTGCTGTGTGTCATTTTGGAAGAGCTGTGTTGGTAAAAACCCAGGTGGAGTAGGCTCAAGAGGAAAAGGAAGAGACAAATTGGAGGCAGCTAGGGTTACTATAACAAAATATCACAGACTTCCGGGTTAAAACAGCAGAAATATATTTCCTCACCATTGTGGAGGCTGAAAGTCCAAAGATCAAGGTGTTGGCAGGTCTGGTTTCTCCTGTGGCCTTTCTCCTTGGCTTGCAGAGGGCTGCCTTCTCATGGTATCCTCATGTGGTCTTTCCTCTGTGCCCATCCCCCTAGTGTCTCTCTGTGCATTCAAATTTCCTCTTCTTTAAGGACACTAGTCACATTGGATTAGGGCCTCCCCTAATGGCCTCGCTTTAACTTAATCAAGGCCCTGTCTCCAAATGTAGTCACATTCTGTGGTACTAGGGAGTCAGGGACTCCATGTAGGAATTTAGAGGGGATACACAGTTCAGCACAAAACACAGCACATACAGACAACTTTTTAAATCAGATGAGCAGAACAGGGGGTCAGAAAACTGGGATGGTAATTGAGTGCAGTGAATAAAGAGATTTCTATTTATTTTATTTTATTATTATATATATTTTTTGAGACGGAGTCTTGCTCTGTCACCCAGGCTGGAGTGCAGTCTCAGCTCACTGCAACCTCTACCTCCTGTGTTAAAGCAATTCTCCTACCTCAGCCTACCTCCCGAGTAGCTGGGGTTACAGGTGCCTGATACCATGCCCAGCTGATTTTTGTATTTTCAGTAGAGACGGCGTTTCACCATGTTGGCCAGGCTGGTCTTGACCTCCTGACCTCGTGATCTGCCTGCCTCAGCCACGCCAAAGTGGTGGCATGAGCCGCCACACCTGGCCTATTGCTTTTTTAAATGAAAGAAATGACTGTATTATGTTGTGTACTGCTGCAGTTGATCTGGTAAGGTGGAACAATTAGTGTCACAAAAGAGGATGTTATATGTAACACAATTATATATTCTGCTTAGTTTGCTTCATACATTCCTGTATAAGTTATGCTTTTAGGAACTTTCTCCAGAATATATTTTTCCAAATTCTACTTTCAAAGAATGTCAACGGGATAGAGTTCTGGTTTCACAAATATTTGGAAAATAGAACTATTCACTGTGTTAGAAATGGCTAATGACAGTTGTTGGCAATAAATGATTATCACCACAGGGGGCTACTTGTCTCTTTGTGCATTTGGATAAGGAAAGGCTGACTTGGAGACCCTTGGAGGCTATGGAAACACTCCCCACTGAGGCATAAGACTCATGGGGAATGAGGTGATAACAGAGTGGGCTGACTGACAGTGGGTTGCCCACCAGCCTCTAAGGAATGGGAATGTGCTTGCAGCTAGATATTCCGCAGGAGCATTGCACTCTCTAGTCCCACGGTGTTTCCCTACTTTTGGGACCCAGAGTTTAACGTAAAAATGGGATCCCTGATTTTGAGGGACCTGTTTTCTACCTTCCACCTGTGCCTGCTTTTCACATTTAAATTTTTAGCACTATAAACTGCATACTTTCTTTCTCCTCATTAAAGGGCTCCACCTGGAAGCCAATAATGTAATTAAGATACAAGCCAAGTTAAAAAGCCAAAATACAACTTTCTGACGTTTATCTGGCTATTATGAAACTCTTTGTAAAATAAATGTACATCTATAAGCAAAAATCTCCATTTGTGAGAGCATCTCCCTCTGCGCACCTAAACCTCTACAAACTTTTAGGATGGAGAAGAAAATGGCTTAAAGTTTACATAACAAATCTTACCTTTGTTTATATCTAAGTTCCGTGCCTTTGTCCTGGGTTCTGCATCTTTAAACGTATTTACCTTCTAAGTTTTTCACTAAAAACAAGGGTTAGTAACAGTTAACACTGTAACTAATGTATATAATCAAAAGCACTAGACATGAGATAAACAATTCTATATACAACGTGTATAAGAAAAGCAGGATGTGTTTTTGATTTAAAAAGATTATAAGAAGACATGATAATGGTGTGATTTTTGTTAAAGGAAAAATATTTTTGCCTAAGTTAGAGGCTTTAAGGATTGTTTTAAATGAAATAACCAAAAAGAATGATAAATAAAACAATGTATAGAAAGCTGAAAAAGGAGAAGGGAAAATATTGTAAAGCATTATGAAAGGTTTATAGTAATCTTACCTTGTGTATTAGTTCATTTTTATACTGCTATAAAGAACTACCTGAAACTGGGTAATTTATAAAGGAAAAAGGTTTAATTGACTCACAGTTCAGCATGGCTAGGGAGGCCTCAGCAAACTGACAATCATGGCAGACGGTGAAAGGGAAGCAAGGCATCTTGTTCACAGGCAGCAGGAAGAAGTGCTGAGCGAAGCAGGAAGTGCCCCTTATAAAACAACCATATTACCTTGTGTTCAAACTGACTCAGAATGTATTTGTTTATTAGGTTTTATTACAATTAACTTTGGAATGAGTGAATAAAATTTTTTGATTTGGAAGTGCAGTATATGTGTGTGTGTATATATATATGTATGTATATATGTGTGTATGTGTGTGTGTGTTTATGTATCACACACACACACAGAGATAGAGAGAGAGAGAGAAAGAGAGAGAGAGAGAGAGAGAGTGTCTCACTCTCTCACCTAGGCTGGAGTGCAGTGGCTCAATCATGGCTCTCTGTAGCCTCAGCCCTACCCCCAAGGGTCAGGTGATCCTCCTAACTCTGCCTCCTGAGTAGCTGGGACCACAAGTGTGCACCATCAGTCTTGGCTAATTTTTTTATTGTTATTTTTAGAGATGGGATCTCCCTATGTTGTTCAGGCTGGTCTCAAGCTCCTGGGTCCCACCTTGACCTCCCAAAGTGTTGGGATTCCAGGCGTGAGCCACTGTGCCCAGCCTGAATTGCAGTATAACATAGTTAAATAATGAGACCATATAACATAGAAATTGTGACGATGTTTATATCATTATTCATTTGAGGAGGCAGATAGTGTAAGTAGGAAGGAAGTTGTTTTAAGTTCACACTATAAGACAGACTTTAAAGAATTTTTTATTTGCAGCACTTTCTCCTGTTTGCAGCAGAAAGCAGAGGGGTAGTTCACATGGCTATGAATCAGAGAATTTGAAGTGTCCCAAAGAAACAGACTTCAGCATTAAACATAGAGACAAAAAAACCCCAACACAGGTTGTTAACATATGCAAGAAGCCTGTGTTTTTCAGAGGACTTTGGAGGGAGCAAATCTCAGTGAACCTAATAAATATGCTGTTGAAAATGCACATTAGGTATTAAAATAAGGAAAGGCTAGACATTTTGCAAATTTTACCTTAATGTAAAAGTGAAATTTGGGTTTCTCTTTGGAAAGAGATTTCCATATAATAATAACAAGAAATAAAATATTTTTGTTTACTTTTTGAGTAAGCAACAAACAAAAAGAGGGAAAGAGGAAGAGATAGGTTCAGTTTGCCTTCTGATGTATTTTGATTGCTTGGGAAACTAAGTCTTCTCTCTATAAAAGAGTAAAGGATTTTGCTTTGCTTTTTGAAATCTTTGAATTATCTCATTGGCTAAATGAATGATTTATTATATAGTGACCTGTGAAACTATATTGTGATATCAAGTTTTTAAACCTTTGATATTTGACAAACTTTCCAAAATTGTATTTCAAATTATAAATTTAATCTTTTTTACCTCAAATTAACAGTTTGGATATTAGGGCCCCTGAAAGTCCAAGAGAGATATAATCAGCCTATTAAAATTATACAAGAAACAGTGCCAAATATAAAATGATGTTTAACTTTCTGTGGGTTATGTTTATAAAAACATGTTATTAACATGTGTCCCACAGTTGCATGAAATTCCTAAAACTGATGTCTTACTGTATGTTAGGATTAATAATTATGATTATTATGGTAAATTCTTGTGTATCACAGAAATAACCAAATTTCCTTGTCAATTTTGTCTTTAATTATGATTGTTCTAAGACTAATGTCATTCAAAGCAATTATTGTTTTACTTTGATTCTTCTCAAAAAATAGATTATAGTCCAAAATTTACTTTTTTAAAGAAAATCGTAGAAAGCACTCTGACAAGTTGAGTATAGGTTTCTGATAACTTTGGAGATTATACCTTTGGGCTTGGAAAAAATCTTCCAAGACTTTAACTAAAAAGCTGATCTGTTCATGAGGATTCCTAATCCAATATTAAGCAGAACAACAGTTAATTACCTGAGATTGAAATAATAGAGAACTAAACTTTTATTTTAAAATGTGAAACATACTGATTCTTTTTATGTTTTATTTTCCAGAGTGATGAACTTTTTTCTGTTGGGCTGCTCATAACTTACAACAAATTGGGCAAAATATACTTACTCTTGTAAGGAAAATTTAAAGCATATCTTTTTCTCTCCATTTGATTTCTCTAGAATAAAATATTTTTGAGTATTTTTTTCAACTTTGACTTCAGATTCAGGGGTTACATGTGCATGTTTCTTACCTGAGTAACCCTGAGGTTTGGGATATACATGATCCCATCACCCAGGTATGAATATTCTTCATTTATGGCATTAGAATTACTTGAATAAGCTCAATAAGTATTTGTTCCCTTTTACAACAGGACACAATACAAAACACTGGTTATTTTACCAAGGCTTTGACTGAAATGTAATGTTTTCCAGATATGACCAGACTACTTTTAAGAATTAAGGTTGACTTTATAGAGATGAGAAAAGGATCCTTGAAAAGACTGCTCTGATACTTCCTTTATATAATATAATTTCTTTACAAAATTCCTGTAGTAAGTAAAGAATGCCACTTTCTGACAGGCCCAGGCACACCAAGTTATTTTAGAACCTCAAAAAGAGAGGAATTTACCCATTTCATACAGGTATCTGCAGGCATAGATAAATTTTTGGCTTGGGTCAAGAGGCTTTTAAAAGTCTAACTTTAAATTATTTGTGAAAAAAAGTCCAGCAAAGCCAATTTTAAGAGTCTATACAGCCAATAGCTATTATTTACATACACTACTATAAAAATAATCACACCAAGTATAATAAGACTAAAATAAATTTTGCAAATAAGTTGTTCCTATTGTGACTTGTATTTGGTAGAAATGGGAAGCAGGAGAGGGAAAATTATGTTTCCAAAGAAAACTGTAGAGGGGTGGGGTTAAGATAGCCAACTAGAAGCAGCAGCAGTTGGAGGCTCCTACCCAGAAGAACCAAAACAGCATGTGAATCCTGCACTGGCAACCAAGGTGATGTGGTTTGGCTGTGTCCCCACCCAAATCTCATCTTGAATTGTAACTCTCACAATTCCCATGTGTTGTAAGAGGGACCTGGTGGGAGACAATTGACTCATGGGAGTGGATCTTTCCTGTGCTATTCTCATGATAATGAATAAGTCTCACAAGATATGATGGTTTTAACAATGGGAGTTTCCCTGCACAAGCTCTCTTCTCCTGTCTGCCCCCATATGAGACATGCCTTTCACCTTCCACCGTGATTGTGAGGCCTCCCCAGCCAGGTGGAACTGTGAGTCCAATAAACCTCTTTGTTTGGTAAATTGCCCAGTCTTGGATATGTCTGTATTAGTAGCATGAAAATGGACTAATACAGTAAATTGGTACCAGTAGAGTGGGGCACCGCTGGAAAGATACCCAAAAATGTGGCAGCAACTTTGGAACAGGGTAACAGCCAGGAGTTGGAACAGTTTGGAGAGTTCAGAAGAAGACAGGAAAATGTGGGAAACTGGAAATTTCTAGATACTTGTTGAATGGCTTTTCACAAAATGCTGATAGCAATATGGACAATAAAATTAAGGCTGAAGTGGTCTCAGATGGAAAGGAGAAACTCATTGAAACCTGGAACAAAGATGACTCTTGTTATGTTTTAGCAAAGAGACTGGCAGCATTTTGCTCCTGCCTTAGAGATTTATGGAACTTTGAACCTGAGAGAGATGATTTAGGGTATCTGACAGAATAAATTTCTAAGCAGCAAAGTATTTAAGAAGTGACAAGTGTTGTTAAAGACATTCAGTTTTATAAGGGAAGCAGAGCATAAAAATTCAGAACATTTGCAGCATGACAATGCAATAGAAAAGAAAATCCCATTTTCTGAGGAGAAATCCAAGCTGGCTGCAGAAATTTGCATAAGTAATGAAGAGCCGAATATTAATCCCCAAGACAATTGGGTAAATGTCTCCAGGGCATGGCAGAGGCCTTCCTGGCAGCCCCTCCCAGAGGCTAGGAGGAAACAGTGGTTTCATATGCCAGGTCCAGGGTCCCCATGCTGTGTGCGGCCTAGGGACTAGGTGCCCCACATTCCAGTCACTCCAGCCATGGCTTAAAGGGGCCAATGGAGAGCTTGGGCCATGGCTTCAGAGATTGCAAACCCCAAGCCTTGGCAGTTTCCATGTGGTGTTGATCATGCAAGTACACAGAAGTCAAGAATTGATTTTGGGAACTTCTGCCTTCTGAAGACTTATGGGACACTCTTGGATCCCCAGGCAGAAGTTTGCTGCAGGAGCAGGGCTCTCATGGAGAACCTCTGCTAAGACAGTGTGGAAGGAAAACTTGGAGTTGAAGCCCCCACACAGAGTCCCTACTGGGGCACCACCTAGTGGAGGCATGAGAAGAGGGCCACTATCCTCCAGACCCCAGAATGGTAGATTCACCAACAATTTGTACCATGCACCTGGAAAAGCCACCGACATGACACTCAATGCCAGCCCATGAAAGCAGCCAGGAGGGAAGATGTACCTTGCAAAGCCAAAGGGTCAGAGCTACCCAAGACCATGGGAACCCACCTCTTGCATCAGCGTGACCTGGATGCAAGACATGGAGTCAAAAGAGATCATTTTGCAGCCTTAAGATTTTATGGCCCTGCTGGATTTCAGACTTGCATGGGACCTGTAGCCTCTTTGTTTTGGCCAATTTCTCCCATTTAGAATGTCTGTATTTACCTAGTGCCTGTAACCCCATTGTATCTAGGAAGTTACCAACTTGCTTTTGATTTTACAGGCTCATAGATGGAAGTAACTTGCCTTGTCTTGGATGAGACTTTGGACTATGAACTTTTGAGTTAATGCTGAAATGAGTTAAGACTTTGGGAGAGTGTTGGGAAGGCATTACTGGATTTGAAATGTGAGGACACGAGGAGTCAGGGGTGGAATGACACAGTTTGGCTGTGTCCCCACCCAAATCTCATTCCCATAATTCTCACATGTGAAAAAACCTACTGGGAGGTAAATTGAGTCATGGAGGTGGGTCTTTTCCTTGCTGTTCTTGTAATAGTGAATAAGTCTCATATGATCTAATGGTTTTAAAAATGGGAGTTTCCCTCCACAAGCTCTCTTCTCTCATCTACTTCCATGTGAGATGTACATTTCACCTTCTACCATGATTGTGAGGCCTCCCCAGGCACGTAAAACTGTGAGTCCAATAAACCTCTCTCTCTGTTTTGTTGTTGTTGTTGTTGTTGTTAATTGCCCAGTCTTGGGTATGTCTTCATCAGCAGCATGAAAATGGACTAATAAACAAGGTATCCAGGTTCTATCATCAGAACTGACTAGGCAGTTGGCATGACCTTCAGAGAGCAAGGAAAAGCAGGGTGGTGCATTGACCCACTGAGAGCCACATGGGGCAGGGGAATCCCCACCCCCAGCCAAGGAAGGGGGTGAATGAGCATGCTACCCAGCTGGGAAACAGTGCTTTTTCCATGGAACTGTGCAACTCCAGGTCCTTGGGCCCCAACCACAGACCCATGCAGGTTCTCATCAGCTCCTCGGCTAGAGTTTGCCTAAGACCACCAAGTTTCTAAAGGGAGGGGCAGCTGTCATTACTGCTGCTGCCTGCTGTCTAAGCCATCTAAGCTCCCTGGAGGAAGAGTAGCAGTCATCATCACAGCTGCCTAAGACAACTGAGCTCCCCAAAGAAGGGGTGGCCAGCATCACTGCAGCTGCCAACTGCCTAAGAAAACTAAGTTCCCTAGGAGAAAGATGGCCGCCATCATGGTGGCTGCTAACTGCCTAAAACACTGAACTCCCGGGGAGAAGGGCAGCAACAATCACTATAGCTCCAAGCCGCATTTTTCCCCTGCTGGAGCTGGGAAGATTAGATGGCTTGGTCCCAGTCAGTATTCCCCACAGCACAGCACACCAGCTGTAGCAGACCATGGCCAGACTGCATCTTTAGGCTGGACCCCTGACCATCCTTCCTCACTGGGCTGGGCCTCCCTGCAGTAACTCCAGCAACTCCAGCCCGGTGCTTAGGGACAGAACTCTGATCTCCTGGGTCTGAACCCCTAAGGGGTGGGGTGGTCATAGTCTCCATGGACCAGTAAGCTTAGCCTTTTGCCTTGCTAGCTCTGAGGAATCCAAGCAGCCCAGATGAGTGACTTTCCCCCCAGCACAACACACCCCCTCCACCAACAGATAGCCAAAGTGTTTGTTAAACAGGTCTTGATTCCCATGCTCCTCAACTGGGTGAGACCACCCCCAACAGGGGTGACCAGACACCCTACACAGGAGCATTCCTAGTCGCATCAGGTCAGTGACCCTTGAGGTCAGAGATCCCAGAGGAAGGAGCAGGCACCCATCTTTGCTTTACTCCAGCCTCCTTGTGTGACATCCCCAGGTGCGGGAGTGCCCCAGATGAATACGGCTTGAAGTGAATCCCCAGAAAACCTCAGCAGCCCTACAGAAGAGGAACCTGACTATTGAAACTAAAGCAAAGAATCAGAAAGCCTCAACAGCATCAACAAAAAGTCCCCACAAAAACCTCATCAAAGCAGCCTCAAAGATCAAAACTAGACAAACTCATGCAGATAAAAAGAATCAATGAAAAAACACTGAAAACTCACAAGGATAGAGGACCTCTTCTCCTCCAAATGATCACAACATCTCTCCAGCAAAAGAACAAAACTTGACAGAGAAGGAAATGGATGAACTGACAGAAGTAGGCTTCAGAAGGTGGGTAATAACAAACTTTGCTGAGGTAAGGGAGCATGTTCTAACCCAATGCAAAGAAGCTAAGAACCATGATGCAAGGTTACTGGAGCTGCTTACTAACATAACCAGTTTAGAGAGGAACATAAATGACCTGAAAAATACAGCATGAAAACTTCATGATGCATACATAAGTATCAATAGCTGAATCAATCAAGTGGAAGAAAGAATATCAGAGGTTGAAGACTATCTCACTGAAATAAGGTAGGGAGACAAGAATAGAGGAAAAAGAATGAAACAGAATGAATGAAACATCCGAGAACTATGGGACTCTGTAAAATGACCAAACCTATGACTGATTGGAGTAGCTGAAAGAGATGAGGAGAATGAAACCAAGTTGGAAAACACACTTCAGCATACCATCCAGGAGAAATTCCCCAACCTAGCAATACAGGCCAACATTCAATTCAGGAAATACAGGCCAACATTCAAATTCAGGAAATACAGAGAATCCCAGTTAGATACTCCAGAAGAAGATCAACCCCAAGACACATAATCATTAGATTCTCTAAGGTCGAAATGAAGGAAAAAATGTTAAGAGCATCCAGAAAGAAAGGCCAGGTCACCTACAAAGGGAAGCCCATCAGACTAACAGCGGAACTCTCAGTAGAAACCCTACAAGCCAGAAGAGATTGGGGGCCAATATTCAACATTCTTAAAGAAAAGAATTTTCAACCCAGAATTTCATATCCAGCCAAACTGAGCTTCATAAACAAAGCAGAAATAAAATCCTTTCCAGACAAACAAATGCTGAGGGATTTCACCACCACCAGGCCTGCCTTTCAAGAGCTCCTCAAGAAAGCATTAAACATAGAAAGGAAAAACTAGTACCAGCCACTGCAAAAACACACTGAAATACAAATACCAATGACATTATGAAGAAACCATATCAACTAGTGTGCCAAATAACCAGATAGAATTATGATGACAGAATCAAATTCACACATAAAAATATTAAATTCAAATGTAAATGGGCTAAGTGCCCCAATTAAAAGACACAGGCTGGCTAAATGAGTAAAATGTCAAGACTCATGAGTGTGCTGTATTCAAGAGACCCATCTCAAAGACACACATACACTCAAATTAAAGGGATGGAGGAAAATGTAATAAGCAAATGGAAAACAGAAAAACGCAGGGGTTGCAATCCTTACCTCGGACAAAACAGACTTTAAACCAACAAAGATCAAAAAAGACAAAGAAGGGCATTACATAATGGTAAAGTGTTCAAATAAACAAGAAGAGCTAACTATACTAAATATATATGCACCCATTACAAGAGCACCCAGATCTGTAAAACAAGTTCATAGAGACCTACAAAGATACTTAGACTGACATACAATAATAGTGGAAGACTTTAACACCCCACTGTCAATATTAAACAGATCATTGAGAAGGAAAATTAACAAGGATATTTAGGACCTGAACTCAGATCTGCATTAAGTGGACCTGATAGATAACTAGAGAACTCTCCACCCCAAAACACCAGAATATACATTCTTCTCATACTTACTCTAAAATCAATCACATAATTGGATGTAAAACACTCCTCAGCAAATACAAAAACTACTGAAATCATAACAGTTTTTCAGACCACAGCACAATTGAATTAGGACTCAAGATTAAGAAATTCACTCAGAACCACACAATTACATGGAAATTGAATAACATGCTCTTGAATAAATCCTGGGTAAATAATGAAATTAAGGCAGAAATCAAGAAGTTCTGTGAAAGGAATAAGAACAAACCAACAATGTACCAGAATCTCTGGGATGCAGCTAAAGCAGTGTTAAGAAGGAAATGTATAGTACTAAATGCCCACATCAGAAGGCTCAAAAGATCTCAAATCAACATTCTAACATTGAAACTAAAAGATCTAGAGAAGCAAGAGCAAACAAATCTAAAAACTAGCAGAAGACAAAAAATAACTAAGAGTGAAATGAAGGAGATAGAGACATAAAGAATCCTTCAAAAAAATCAATGAATCTGGGAGCTGGTTTTTTGGGGGAAAAAAAGTAATAAAATAGATAGACTACTAGATAGACTAAGAAGAAAAAAGAGAAAAATCAAATAGACACAATAACAAATGATAAAAGGGATATCACCACTGACCTCACAGAAATACAAAATACTGTCAGAGAATACTATAAACACCTCTATGCAAATGAACCAGAAAATTTACCAGAAATGGATAAATTCCTGGACAAATGGATACATTTCTGTTATTCAGTTTATTCCTTGAATAGATCAATAACAAGTTCTGAAATTAAGGCAGTAATAAATAGCTGACCAGCCAATAAAGGCCCAGGACCAGACAGATTAACAGCCTTATTCTACCGAATTATAAAGAGGAGCAGGTACCATTTTTTTCTGAAACAATGCCAAATGGTTGAAAAGGAAGTACTTCTCCCTAACTCATTTTCTGAGGCCAGCATCATCCTGATACCAAAAGCTGGCAGAGACACAACAAAAAAAGAAAACTTCAGGTCAATATCCCTGATAAACATCGACATGAAAATCCTCAATAAAACACTGGCAAACTGAATCCAGCAGCACATCAGAAAGCTTATCCACCATGATCAATGTGGCTTTATTGCCAGAATGCAAGGCTGGTTCAGCATACACAAATCAATAAGCAAAATTCATCACAGAAGCAGAACCAATGACAAAAAACCACATGATTATCTCAATAGATGCAGACAAAGCCTTCGATAAAATTCAACATCCCTTCATGTTAAAAACTCTCAATAAATTAGTTATTGATGGAACATATCTCAAAATAGTAAGAACCATTCATGACAAACCCACAGCCAATATCATACTGAATGGGCAAAAACGGGAAGCATTCCCTTTGAAAACCAGCACAAGACAAGGATGCCCTCTCTCAACACTCATATGAAATATAGTATTGGGTGTTCTGGCCAGGGCACTCAGGCAAGAGAAAGAAATAAAGGATATTCAAATAGGAAGAGAGGAAGTCAAACTGTCTCTGTTTGCAAACAACATTATCCTATATCTAGGAAACCCCATCATCTCAGCCCAAAATCTCCTTAAACTGATAAGCAACTTCAGCAAAGTCTCAGAACACAAAATCAGTGTGACAAAATTACAAACATTTCTATACACCAACAATAGACAAACAGAGAGACAAGTAATGAATGAACTCCCATTCACAATTGCTACAAAGAGAATAAAATGCCTGGGAATACAGCTAACAAGGGACAGGAAGGACCTCTTCAAGGAGAAATATAAACCACTGCTCAAGGAAATAAGAGAGGACACAAACAAATAGAAGAACATTCCATGCCCATGGATAGGAAGAACCAATATAAAAATGGCCATCCTGCCCAAAGTAATTCATGGATTCAATGTTATTCCCATTAAACTACCATTGACATTCTTCACAGAATTAAACAAACAAACAAACAAACAAAAAACAACTATTTTAAAATTCACATGAAACTGGCCAGGCATGGTGGTTCATGCCTGTAATCCCAACACTTTGCGAGGTTGAGGTGGGTGGATCATCTGAGGTGAGAAGTTTGAGACCAGCCTGGCCAATATAGTAAACCCCATCTCTACTAAAAGTGCAAAAATCAGCTGGGTGCAGTGGCATGCACCTGTAATCCCAGCTACTCAGGAGGGTTAGGCAGGAGAGTCAGGAGAGTCACTTGAACCGAGGAGGTGGAGGTTGCAGTGAGCCAAGATTGTCCCACTGTACTCCAGCCTAGGTGACAAAGTGAGACTCCATCTCAAAATAAATAAACAAAATAAAATAAAATAAAATAAAATTTACATGAAACCAAAAAACCCATGTAGCCAAGACAATCCTAAGCAAAAAGAATGCAGTTCAGCTGGAGGCATCATGCTACCCAACTTCAAACTATACTACAATGCTAAAGTATCCAAAACATCATGGTACTGGTACCAAAACAGACACATAGACCAATGGAACAGAATAGAGATCTCAGAAATAAGTCCACACTTCTACAACCATCTGATGTTTGACAAATCTGACAGAAAAAATCAATGGGGAAAGTATTCCCTATTTAATAAGTGGTACTGGGAAAACTGACTAGCCATATACAGAAAACTGAAACTGGACTCCTTCATTAGATTTTATATAAAAATTAACTTAGGATGAATTAAAGACTTAAATGTAAAATACAAAACCATAAAAACCCTAGAAGAAAATCTAGGCAATACAATTCAAGACATAAGCATGGGCAAAGATTTTATGATGAAATTGCCAAAAGCAATTGCAACAAAAGCAAAAATTGATAAATGGGATCCAACTAAACTAAAGAGCTTCTGTACAGCAAAAAAAAAAAAAAAAAAAAAAAAAAAAAAAAAACTATCATCAGTATGAACCAGCAGCCTACAGAATGGGAGAAAATTTTTGCAATCTACCCATCTGACAAATGACTAATATCCAGAATTTACAGGAAACTTAAAAAAATTTACAAGAAAAAAACAAACAACTCCATCAAAAATTGGGCAAAGGACATGAACAGACCACTTCTCAAAAGACGACATTTATGGGGCCAACAAACTTGAAAAAAAGCTCGACATCACTTATCATTAGAGAAATGCAAATCAAAACCACAATGACATACCATCTCATGCCAGTAAGAATGGAAATTATTAAAAAGTCAGGAAACAACAGATGCTGGCGAGGCTTTTATGCTTTTACATTGATGGTGGGAAAGTAAATTAGTTAAACCACTGTGGAAGACAGTGTGGCAATTCCTCAAGGATCTAGAATCAGAAATCTCATTGGACCCAGAAATCCCATTACTGGGTATATACCCAAAGGAATATAAATCATTCTATTATAAAGATACATTCACATGTATGTTTATTACAGCACTATTCACAACAGCAAAGACATGGAATCAACCAAAATGTCCATCACTAATAGACTGGATAAAGAAAATGTGGTACATATACACCATGGTATTCTATGCAACCATAAAAAGGAATGAGATCATGATTTTTGCAAGGACACGGATGAAGCTAGAAGCCATCATCCTCCACAAGCTAACACAGGAAAAGAAAGCCAAATATTGCATGTTTTCACTCACAAGTGGGAGCTGAACAATGAGAACACATGGGCACAGGGAGGGGAGCAACACAATACACACCAGGGCCTGTTGTGGGGCAAGAGGGAGGGAGAGCATCAGGATAAATAGCTAAGGCATGTGGGCCTTAATACCTAGGTGATGGGTTGATAGGTCCAGCAAACCACCATGGCATACGTTTACATATTTAACAAACCTGTACATTCTGCATATGTATCCTGGAACTTAATAAAATAAAAATAAAATAAAATAAAAAACTATAGTATACTTGTTATTAAATTCTAGCCTCTTCCATTGTTTTTCAGTTTTTATTATTTACTTACAATTTAGAATGAATGCTGAATTCTTTCCTGACTACAAGTCTCCAAATTAAGATTTTTATATTTTTATTCTGTTTTTCTCACTTGGACTTAATGAAATTGCCACTGCCATTTTCCTAAGGCCCTGCAAACTTAAACTCATACTTTGAAATACAGGTGAGAAAAACTTGTCAGATTACCACTGCCTTCTTTCACTTTAACTGAAGATGCTTTGGGTCTAACATCTGGACACTTCAACTGGCTGCCCTCCAGACTCTGAGGACATGGGTTCTTAGACTGCTCTCAACATTAATCTTCGTTTTCTTCTTTTGAAAACCCATCTTCAATGTCATATCCTTAAATGAGACACAGCTGTTTAATGAGACTGGCCTGTTCCCAGAAATGGGAGAATGGTTGAATCGGATCCTTTTCCACTCAGCTATTAACTCAGTTTTTCCCTCCACAGCTACCAACTCAGCTTTTAGTGGGTGAAACCTTTCTGAAGATTCCTTTGTCTGCCTAAATTCCAGACCCACCAGAGAGAACAATTTATCTCGCCCCCTCCACGTAGTAGCAGAAAAGAGGACCAAGAATATAACCACATCTAAACAGACCCTTTGCAAAATAATGGCTGTCTCTAAGAATCATTTAATTCCAAAGAAACCTATCAAGAATTTGTTTCCTGATCTAATCATTCCCCCAAGTAATCATTTATTGCCCCTCAATAGAATTCCTCTTCTCCCTCCTCCCATAATCTGTTTTACCAGAATCTAAGCCCACCTTTTTTCTATAATCTCAAGATGGTATGTAAGTGTAGGTACCTTATTGTGGGGAGGTCTTCATTCTGAAGGTTCTCATGTATAAATGTTAAATAAATTTGTACGCCCTTTTTCCCATTAATTAATGTGCCTCATGTCGATTTTTCAGTGAGTCTTTAAGGGAGCAAAGAACTTGGCAGCCATCATATCGGAATTTTGTTACTCTAATAAAGTATTTTTTTCTCCAAGTATATTTTTCACAACTGGTCTAGTAAAGACAAGTTATTTACTCTGAGGACTAAACTCTGATTATTTAATCTTGCCCAAATTCTTATCTAAAGGGTCTGGGGAGTCATGCCCTACAAATCATAAATCCTCATTAGATGGGTTATATTTAACCATGTATATTGTGACTTACTTTCCAGCCTGACTCTGGCATAACATTACAAGACAAGCAATAAGATCAAAATATTTAACCCCAAAACATGGTTTTTTGTTTTGTTTGTTTTGTTTTGTTTTGTTTTTTCCATATTCTGAAATGACCCTGCAAAGCTATTCTTGGTGGGGGAAAATTCGCATCTGTCAAGAATCTCTATTAATACAGCTAGATCTTTTTCTTCCAGACCCTCCCAATCCTAAAGAGATTAACTAAGATCTGAATAGGAAATATTTGTCATCTATTGTCTCTAACGGAAGCCACTATAAGACTTCAAAAGAACTTTGGTTTCCATAGTCTTTATCTTAACCTGAGCATTCCCTTTCTATCAATCCCAGGTCTTGGGACAAACTCAACCAATTTGTCAATCAGAAAATGTTTAAATTTACCTATAGCCTGGGAGCCCTCACTTTGAGTTGTCCCACTTTTCTGGACCAAATCAATGTATTTCTTAAATGTTTGATTGATGTATCATGCTTCTCTGAAATGTATAAAACCAAGCTGCACCCCAACCACCTTGGGCACATGTTCTCAGGACCTCCTGATGGCTATGTCACAGGCCATGGCCACTCATATTTGGTTCAGAATACATCTCTTTAAATATTTTAGAGTTCATCGCTTTTCGTCAGCAACTCCTAACACCCAGCTGAAATCACCTTACAGAGAAAAGACTTTTGAAGGACATGAAGAAAAAGGGGGCATATGGGATGTTAAGTGCCAGATGAAATTTAAACAACTAAAATATAGGTGAGGCCAAAAGAGCATGAGGGTAAACAAGAACAGTAAAAGATAGAAAAAAAGGAGGAAACCAAAACAAACTTGCAAATTTTGAAAACTTGCTGAGGATTCAAATAACTTTAACCCTGTAATTGGGTTGGATTGCTTTAAAATATGCTTTAAAAATATTACCACTGTCAGAGACTAGAATATGCCACTTCAAAATATGACTGTAAGAGACCAGAATATGCCACCCCAAAATATGACTGTAGGAGGCCAGAATATGCCACCTCAAATATGCCTCTTTGGCATAAGGATTACTTTGAGCTGATTATTTTGAGAAACAGCAGACACAGGAAAAGCTCTAAAAACAGAGTAGAAGTTACCCTTTTATAAGGAAAATTTACATTTATAAAGAAAATCTCCATTTGTAATGGTGTCTCCTTCTCTGTACCAGGAAAATCAGGATGACTGTAAATCACAAGAGAGTCTCGTCTATGGAGAAAGTACTGACTTTCATCTACATAGCAAAACTTATTATTGTCTAATGTGCTTTTCTTGGTCTCCTCCCTGTAACTGACTTTGCCAACACCCTTCTTCCTTTGGTTTAGCTAAAGGTGATATTTAGCCTGAATCTAAGCCACCACTCTGAATTACACATTGCTCTGGGTGTCTCCCATGTATGTATGAAATACAAATATTAATAAACTTGTTTGTTTTGCTCCTGTCAATTTGTCTTTTATTACAAGGACCCTAGCCAAGAACTTATCATGGTAGAGATAAAATTATTTTTTCCTTACATAATTTATATTTTAATATGTACCACTAGCTGGCTGCAGGATCAATTTCTTCCAGTTTCCACACTAAATTCCCCGTCTGCATGGGGAAAAAAAAAAAATATTTTAAAGTTCAGTATTAATTTTCTCATTGTGGTGTTGTAGGAGTTATTAAGAAATTATTTTAGGCAGATAGGAAAAGGGCGACTTGGAAAGTTTTTATTTCCTTAAAAGCAGCTTCAGAAACATTTCTTGTCTTGCAGGAAAGCCCAGGGTCTTAGAGCTGGGCAGGCAACCTTTGATATACAAATACAGGCCATTAGAAATTGGGTTCACCCAAACCTGCAAATTCCTGCTGTCTTCTTCCTTGCCCCGACCTATCCCCACGCGTGTAGAACATCATGGTGCCCTGCATTTGCATATTAAAAGCTAGGGTGGGAGGGCCGTGTTTTTTTTTGTTTTTTTTGGTTTTTTTTGTTTTTTTTTTGCGGGCTGTGTGAGTGACGTGCCTGGTCAAACCAATCCCCTGAGTCCTATGCAAATCAGACACCACCTCCTCCACTCTCCTCCTATAAGCAGCCACTTTTCCGCTGCACAGGGGATTTCCTCTCTTGGCTTTGGAGCCCCCCTCCCTGTGTCTCTGTATGAGGGAGCTTCTTCCTTCTTCTTACTTGCCTATTAAACTCTCTGCTTCGTAAAACACTCCACGTGTGTCCGTGTCATTTTATCTAACTCCACTGGAGACAAAGAACCCTGATGATCCTCCACTCATCGGAGCCGTATCAGTGTGTACTCTATTTTGAACTCAAATTACAAACACACTGCTTCTTTTTTAAAAGCAAATTACATAAGACATTAGAAGTCAGTTCATGAGTTTACCAGTCTCTCAACCTTTATGAGACTTCCCACCTTTGGAGTATGAACGCCCCTCACCATGTAACTGCCCAATGCGTTCAGCTTGCCCACTGGCCAACTGAGTAATAGAGAAAGAGTAATTCATGCAGAGCCAGCTGTGTGGGAGACTGGGGTTTTATTATTACTCAAATCAGTCTCCTCGAGCATTTGGGAATCAGAGTTTTTAAGGACAACTTGGTGAGTTGGGGGAGCCAGTGAGCCGGGAGTGCTGATTGGTCAGGTAGGAGGTGAAATCATAGGGAACTGAGGATGTTCTCTTGCACTGAGTCAGTTCCTGGGT
Organism: Theropithecus gelada; assembly: GCF_003255815.1. Lineage (NCBI taxonomy): Eukaryota > Metazoa > Chordata > Mammalia > Primates > Cercopithecidae > Theropithecus > Theropithecus gelada. The sequence continues at coordinate 96,937,036 of NC_037668.1, read as the reverse complement.
GGGGGGCCACAAGATCAGATGTGCCAGTTTACTCATCTGGGTGGTGCCAGCTGATCCATCAAGTGCAGGAAAATATCTCAAGCACTGACCTTAGGAACAGTTTAGGGAGGGTCAGAATCTTGTATCTTCCAGGTGCATGACTTCTAAACCATAATTTCTAATCTTGTGGCTAATCTGTTAGTCCTACAAAGGCATTCTAGTCCCTGGGCAAGAAGGAGACTTGTTTTAGGAAAGGGTTGTTACTATCTTTGTTTTAAACTATAAACTAAGTTCCTCCCAAAGTTAGCCAGTCTATGCCCAGGAAATAACAAGGACAGCTTAAAGGTTAGAAGTAAGATGGAGTCAGTTAGTTTAGATCTCTTTCACTGTCTCAGTCCTAATTTTGCAAAGGTGGTTGCACCCAGTTGAAATTAAAGGTCTTCTACTTCAAAGTACTTGAGTTTCTTTTCTGAACTTCTCACTTTGATTGACATTTTGTGCTTGAAAATCCCAAATAACCAGTAGAAGTAAACTACCTATAAACAAATGAAAGACTGATCTTGGATCAAGCAATAGATGAAAGAGATAAGCTGTAAAACTGGAAAGGCTTACAAAGAGAAGGCAAGCATTTATGATCAGAGAACGTTGTGACACTATAAGAAGTTAATGAGAACCCCTTAAAAGATGTAAAAATAACTGTCCCTACAAACCAAGGAAGATAAGACGCCTAAGCAGGTGGCAAAGATTCTTTATTCTTACTTAATTCTCCATTTAGGTAATATGCTGAGTAGAGGATTTTGCCACATGTCCATCTGTACAAGGATTATTAAAGGGATATATCAGTTAAAAGAAAAAACAAAGGCTGTACTTGAGCTCTCTAGCTCACATTGTAAAAATTAAAACTTTATAAAATTCATTCTTTTTAAAAAGGGATCCAGCCTGTGAGAGGAATGAAAGCACAGCCACCTTTTCCTTTTATTTTAGTTCATCTTATTTTTATTTTATTTTTATTTTTTGTAATTTAACAGCAAGATGGGCAGCTGGACTTAATGAGCAATGGAAGCTCATCTCTAGCAACAAAAATTCCCTCTTCCTTCCAGATTAAAATTGAGAGACCTGAAGCTTTTGCTATCTAATCGAATTGTTGGTTTCGTGGAGATAATCAATGTTGTCAATAAGAAGTATCTAATACATGGCCATGACAGAGTAAACAATACATAAGGGAGTAAATTACATTTCACTCGAAATGCTTGGATTCTGCTATTGCACTTTTGTTTTTTATCTTGTAAAACTGTTTGTGTATACTGCTGGCAGAGTACAAATCATGATAAATCTTTCTCTATTAAATACACCTAGAGTTCCAGGACTTTGCATTTTCCTATCTGGAAATAGACTCCCTGGTTCCCCCTCCTTTCTCTTACCCCCTCCCCCATCTTGAATGCAATATCTTACCACCCTAGCATTTAACACTTCTGAAAGATGAATTATACCAGTATCTCCTTCAGTCAGCAAAAATACTCAGGCTATGTAACTAGAGAAACACGCAGCTTTTACAAATGCCTGTCATCATATTTAGCACAAAGAGGTAACAATCTTCTTAAATAATACCTTTATATTTCTCTTTCTGTGACCTATGGACTTGAGGTGTAAGTAGTTTGCAGCTGAAGACTGTTAATTATCATCCTTGGCAATCATTTGCATTTATATAGCACCTTTTATAGGAGCAAATCAAATCATTAAAGCTATTATACTAATGAATGCAAGGCGGTAAGTGTCATTACTTCCATGTATGTGGTGATTCAGTGAGGGTCTCAGAGGAGCCAAGAGAGGAGCCAATTAAGTTCAGGTCACCCAGGTATCTTCCCAGACTCAAATGGTTCCCATGGAGCTCAAAGACCTTGAGAGAAGTTCCCCCAAACTGATGAGGTCATTTCTGAGCCTAATATAATAAGAAAACTATTTTCTAAAATTGTGGAGAGGCTCTGATTTTACATTTGTGACAGATAAACCCTGTGTATCAACCTGCATCTGGAGGAGTCCAGCAGTCTTTTCTTGTAAATATATATCTTCACCAAAAAATCCACAAATTCCATCAGAGGTGTGTTGTTCCTGATACTGAGGGACGAGACATTTTGCTTAATCATGCCTATCAAATGGAGCCTTTGAAAGGTTTTAGAACTGTAGGCTCTCAAGATTAAAACTGAGGTTGAGATTATCTGCTTTGATCCCTTCTGAATTTCCTCTATGGCAGTCTACCAAGGGGTCCACTAGCTTATATTTAATTCCAGATATACAGCCAAACAATCAGTAATGAAAGAAATTCTGGGCGATAAGACAGGTAAGAGAAAAAAGTCTCTTATTTATTCAGCAACTTTTAATCGATACTTATAAAACTTTACATAATGCCTTGCCAGTGCCACAACCTGAGGATACAGCAAAAAACAAGAGAAATACAGTTCCTATGCTCAGGAACCTTTGCCAAATCCCTCTTTACCATGCTGTTAGGATTCCAAAACAGGTTGAGGAAGAATGGCATCTGCCTTCCCTGAGCATTACGCCTGAGAAGCTGTAAAAGTCTGTTGGGCTACCTTTTTACCTCTGCTCAGCCTTGTGCTTGCCTATGATAAACTGTTTCTGAATTCAGTAATTATTTTGGGGGCTGTTTATAAATACCGTGTGTAACAGAATTTTCTCCTTTCTTATAGGAAGAATACTGGTTCACGTATTTTTCTCATTGCCTCAAGCTTTGTGCCACCAGCAGACAGATTTTCTCAAAGTCAAAAATTGAAGCCTTGAAGTAACTAATAGCAAAGAAACATAACAACATTTACATTCTCAGTCTAGTAATTTTTTTGTTGCTGTTCTTTTCTTTCTTTCTTTTTATTGGGTTGGAGGTTGGTGGGAGGGGGTCAGACTATTGGATCTCCAACTTACTTTGGGAATTGGAATGAGATAATGCACACTCCCACACCAACATTTTTATTACACCCTTCCCCAGGCATTTCTTGGAGGCTTAGTGGCATTTCCCAAGCAATCGAAAACAATTAAATGATTATTGTTCTGGTCCTGTGCTATTTTACTAACTGTCACATTAAGATGACAGATGCTTTCTTATTTATCCCAGGGCAATTTCTTTCTAACAACTCAATAGAATTGTCTGAAAGATGAGATGGCAAGGTCACAAAGACAGGGGGAGAGGCTGGCTATTCAGGGAGGGTCTAATGGAGTCTCCAGGACTCAGGATTTGGTCTTGCCAGACCTCAGATCACAATACTACAAATATGGCATCTTGGCATGTTGAGCATCTTAAGCAGAAGGAAATCAAGAAATCCACAGTAGCAGCAAGGTTGTCACTCTGACCTTCTGCCTTTATGTCTTGAAGCAGGTCATAAAAGAAGTCTCTGACTATCTCTGCTGAAAGTAAGTCAGAGACCCTCATTCCAGAGGGTCTTTACTCTTCATCTAGAAACCAAGAAGAATCTGAAAAAACAGGCCTTGGTAAGTTCCCTCCAGCTTATTATAATTAGATCCTACTCTTTGTCTTACAATCACACTTCTGCACGACTATCCATAAAAATAGGGTTTTCCATGGATCTTTGGGTCTTTATTTCTGAATGCTTCTATGTTGTGTAAAACTACTAAATAAATTTATATATTTTTCTAATTAATCTGCCTTTTGTTATAGAGGTGTCAGCCATGAACCTTGCAATGGGTGAGGAGAAAAATATATTATTTCTTTCTCTTCTACAGTCTTCAACTTTAAATAATTTTATTATTTATTTATTTTTTATTTTTATTTTTTGGCATAGCCAGAGTTCACTGGGGCCTTGGGACTAACCTTGTTAGCCATTTCATAAGACATCAAAATATAAGTCGAATTTCTAAGCAGTAATTTTCAAAGGGAAATACAGCTTTTGCTGATTAGAATACTTATGTCTAAGATTTTAAGTGACCTATTTGCTAGTGTCAGTGTGAACTGAAAGATAAATATTAGTCAAAGGACTTGACTGTAAAAACACATGTAACATACTAAGAATAAAATAGAACAGAGCCAATGGAGTGAACTATAGAGTTAGAAATCAGCAGTTTAAATCTCAGCATCACCAGTTGCTAACTATGAAATTAATTACTTTGCATCTCAATTGGTTTATCAGCAAAATTAGTGTAAGAACAGTTCCTAATTCGCGTGTTGTGAGAAACAAATGAACACAGAACACAGCTCTGAGTAAGCATTCAATATATATTTGATATGTTTCTGAAATCACAGTAAAAAGATTTGCACAATCTAAAACCATATTTCATCCAAAGTCTGATGAACTCTCTGAGATCACAGTGGAATTTACTGCACTGGTGCTTCATAAGTGCAGTTTACCACATTCACATTCTTCTCCATTGGGTAGCTTTATCTAAGTTTTCCCAGAGTCTTACCATTTCTCACCATACCCCAGGCAAACTTTTCATTATTCTAAGACTCAGCATTTTTCTTTCCTTTTTTTTTTTTTTTTTTTTTTTTTTTTGAGACAGAGTCTCGCTCTGTCACCCAGGCTGGAGTGCAGTGGCCGGATCTCTGCTCACTGCAAGCTCCGCCTCACGGATTTACACCATTCTCCTGCCTCAGCCTCCCAAGAAGCTGGGACTACAGGCACCCGCCACCTCGCCCGGCTAGTTTGTTCTTTTTGTTTGTTTTTTGTTTGTTTGTTTGTTTGTTTTAGTAGAGACAGGGTTTTACTGTGTTAGCCAGGACAGTCTCTCTCGATCTCCTGACCTCGTGATCCACCCGTCTCGGCCTCCCAAAGTGCTGGGATTACAAGCCTGAGCCACCGCACCCGGCCAGCATTTTTCTTAAGCCTCCTCCTGGTGATGACTCTTGTCTTCATTATTGGTTTGAGATGTTGTCAAGTTTTCTTCACCATGTATTTCCAAACCACCACTTAGAGTGAGACTTTTCTTAGAGATGGACAGTCTATTGATTAATGAGTGATTTGTACTAGGTTCAATTTAAAGCTAGATTTAAATTGTTACCCAGAAACTAGTCTCTGAGAGCACTTGGGTATGTAAAACCCCTATGTGTTTATTAGAACTAGAATGTTCTAGAGCTGGGCTCTCCAATAAGATAGTCACTTATTCCACTTGGCTGCTGAACATTAATCCATATTGAGAGTGTTGTAAGTGTAAAATGCACCCCAGGTTTCAGACTTTAGTAAAAGAACAAAATGTAAACAATACCGTAAATAAATGTTAGTATTAATTACATGTTAAAATAGACTATTGTTGATTTTTTGGGTTAAACAAATACATAAATGATCAACTTCACTTGTTCCTTTTTACTTTTTATTTATTCTTATTTGTTTATTTATTTATTTTTTTGGTGGGGAAAGGAGTCTTGCTCTGTCACTAGGCTGGAGTGCAGTGGCAGGATCTTGGCTCACTGCATCCTCTGACTCCCTAGTTCAAGCGATTCTCCTGCCTCAGCCTTCCGAGTAGCTGGGATTACAGGCATGTGCCACCACGCTCAGCTAATTTTTGTATTTTTATTAGAGACAGGGTTTCGCCATGTTGGCCAGGCTGGTCTCAAACTCCTGACCTTGTGATCTGCCTGCTTTGGCCTCCCAAAGTGCTGGAATTACAGGCATGAGCCACCACGTCTGGCCCCTTTTTACTTTTTAAATGTTGATTATTAGAAAATTTACAACTACATATGTGACTCACGTTATGTTTCTATGGGACAAGACTAGTTTAGCAAGATAAACGAATTTCTATAAGGTGTTTAATATAACTTTCCTTAATTGAACATTTAATATGCACACTAGAACCTAGCATTTTTACTTTTAGGAGTAATTCTGATATAATCAAAACAAATGAACAATGATGTTTATCATAATACTATTTTGCAAACAACCTAAAATATTCATCTACAAGGAAATGATAGGCTACGTTAGTATACATCCACCCTAAGGAATGCCTTGCAGCCCTTTAAACTGAACATATCAATTACTATTTATTTTAGTTAGCAACCACTGCTTTCACTGCCCAGCCTCCATTCCCCCAAACCCCAATGTCTTCAGAAAAATTACCCTAATTTTCTCTGGAAAATCATTCATTCATATTCTCAGTCTTTACTCTCTGAGCTGGTCCTACCTTTAAGATGAAGAAGGCAGGTAATTCAAGTTTGGCCAATTTGTGTCTTTATCCTCCAGCCTCGGTAATTAGTTCAAGAGTGGGCACTTGCTTGAAGTCAGTTCAGAGCAAATTTGGACTTTTAAAGAACTGGACTTGAAGGTAAGAAGATCATTATAAGCCTGTTGATATTTGTAGCCAGTTGTCCTCTTCTCAGTGACTACCCATATGTGAAGTCAGTCCAATTGTTACAATGTTACCAATGTACCACAATGTAGCAGTCTTTCATTGTGATGTGTCACCTGGAGTTCTTTGTCTCACAACAAAGAGAATAAGGAAGGTAGACAGGAAGGGTGAGGTTTGAGCGAAAGTTTACTAAGTGAAAGAAGAAAGCTCTCTGCAGCAGAGAAGGGGACCAAACGGGTTGCTGTTTTTATAGTTGAATGCAAAGACTTTTGTAAGAAACTGATGAGGGCTGGATGTCTAATTTGCATAAGGCACAAATTTTTGGTAGCTCCATCCCCATCACCCTAGTGCATATGTGGGCCCTTAGCTTGAGTTACTCCATACTGCTTTGTTCCCCTTACTGCACATGTGTTAGAGGATGGAATTTTTCATTGTAGGTATGCCTGAGCAAGTCACCTGTGTAGCCTTTCTTATCTGTGCTGCAGTAGGCATGTCTTAGGCAAGCCCTGCTGTGTAAGTTCCCTTATCTGTGCTTATAGCTTGATTTTTCAGGCTGTTCTTTTGTTTGAAATAATTCAACCAAGGGCCCACCCAAACTGTCTGCTTGACCATTTTCTTCTGTTCTCCTCTCTCACAATCAAAGCTAATCTTTGGACTTTCAAAGAACTGAATCTGAAGGTGGCAGCATCAAATATTACACTATTGATATTTGTAGCCAAGTTGTCTCCTTTATAGTGACCAAACAAAGCTCATGCCCTCTTGGAATCAACAGGTTAAGGTAATGTAGAATACTTTAGAGTAAGTAAAATAGACTAATAAAATAGAGGGAGGGTGAGGAGGGGCCTACTTTATCTAAGATTGTCAGAGCAAACATTTCTAAGAAGATGATATTTGAGCTGAGAACTGAATGAAAAAAAGAAACAAACAAACAAACAAAAAAACCAAATACGCAAAGACCAGGGAAAATGTGGATGATCACAGGCAAAATTTCTAAGGAAGGAAGAGCCTAGACATGACTGAGTATTGAAAGGAAGTCTACTGGGATAGGGAACCAGGAAAAAACATTAAGAGAATAAATTATAAAGACAGGTTACATCCAGATTATGTAAGGCCTTGCAGATTTTACGTTTGAAATTTATTCTGTTTGCAGTGCAAAGCCATTGGAAAACTTTAAGCAGAAACGTGATGTCCACAAAGCTTAGAGAAAAATATTTTGTTTTTTGCTCTTATAATAGCTTTTCCATAGTCAAGTATCTTAAGCTCAGTATAAGGAAAAAATAAAGGTATATTTATAAGTATCATTCAGAGTAGTCTTATTTGTGAGATTTCTAACATGTCACGATTCTTCTTCTTATTATTATTATTATTATCATTATTATTATCATCATTATTGAGACAGAATCTCACTCTGTCACCCAGGCTGGAGGGCAGTGGTGTGATTCAGCTCACTGCAACCTCTGCCTCCTGGGTTCAAGTGATTCTCATGCCTCAGTCTCCCGAGTAGCTGGGATTACAGGCAAGTGCCACCATGCCCTGCTAATTTTTGTATTTTTAGTAAAGATGAGATTTCACCATGTTGCCCAGGCTGGTCTTGAACTCCTGACCTCAGGTGATCCGCCTGCCTCAGCCTCCCAGAGTGCTGGGATTATAGGCATGAGCTACTGCACCAGGCCTATTATTAATTTTTAAAACATGATAATTATGCCAATTGCTGCTTAAATGTGATATTGCATACAGCAGAGCTATAGTATTTCTCCAGCCTAGTTCCCATTAAATCTGAGCAGTGTTCTGGAGGTGAGAACAACAGAAATAAGGGAGTTGGGAATCAAAAGGCTGGTGAGTGTTCTGGAGGAGAGCAACTAAGACAACCACGCAAATGAATAGTCTCAGAGGCTCTGTTGCAGAAATCAAGTGAGGTCTAAAAGAAAAACTGGCAACAAGATAAAGCTTTAAGTGACACTTCACATTTGGTATTGATTTTTTTGCTCCTGGGTATAACTAACGCCCTATTCTTGACCACATCTATAGAGAACTAACAAAACATGTTTTTTGTTCATTAAGCAGATATGTGAATGCCATTCGCTTTTTACTAATGGCTAAAAACACTTAGTTTACCAAACCAATCCACTTAGGCTTAGGTAATGGATATTGAAAACAAACTAAAATTGAAATCCCAGAGAGCTTTGTGAAAAAATGTGAGTTACTTTTCAGCAAGTAACTTAGTCTCAGGTTTCCCATGGTAAGCACATTCTATGATCTTTAGGGTTGGCCAGTTGTTTTTGTTTTTTTGTTTGTTTGTTTGTTTTTCTTTTTCTCTCTTTTTTTTTTTTTTTTTTGAGACAAAATCTTGCTCTGTCACCCAGGCTGAGTGCTGGGCTCACTACAACTTCTGCCCCCTGGGTTCAAGCGATTCTTCTGCTTCACCTTCCTTAGTAGCTGGGATTACAGGTGCCCATCATCACTCCTAGCTAATTTTTTGCATTTTTAGTAGAGACGAGGTTTCACTATGTTGGCCAGGCTGTTCTAAAATTCCTGACCTCGTAAGGGAGTGGTCATTTTTTAAACCTTCTTCAATATGCAGTGCCCCATCACTAGTACCTAGAACTGCATCCTGCCCCCTACATCAAGCAAAACTTATGCCTATCTTTTCATCATTATCAGTGAATATGACTAAATAGTGGTGCTAAACATACCTGTGGTTATATATATTTTCTCATGAAACTTAAGCTTTTTTATTGAACAAACATTTATTGAGCACTTATTTATAAAGTGCTACTTAGAAGAAATACTATGAAAAACACAAGCAAGGTCTCTGTTCAAGGAACTCAAACAATCATTAAAGCACAGTGGGATAAGTGATATAATGAACATATCCATAAGATATTACAGAAACATAGAAAAGTTATATGGGGGTACTTCCTGAAGATGATGATGCTTGAACTCATCCTTGAAAGAGACATAAGAAATAACCACAATAAGAAGCAATGAGGGGCACTCCAGGGAGATGCAGGAGAAAACATGAAGTATGAGACAATATATTGTTAATCTGATTGTGTAAGTCAAGCATCTAACAATAGATGGGAACAGGAAAGCACATTTAGGCCTCTTAAGTCCCTAAAATCAGTAAATAAAGTCTACAGGTAATATGCTGATGAAGAAAACATAAAACAAAAATAGAAACCAATATAATCAAAAGCTTAGGGAATTTAATAGACTATCCAGTTAAATAAAATGACATCCATTCTATTTCTAGTGTGTTCCAATATTTATTTTTAGATATTTACTTTTTGGGTTAATCCACAAGTTTAAAAATATTACAGTCTTCTTTATTTCAATGCTATTTTGAGGCAGTCTTATAAATATACAAATCAATCACTAAATAACAAGGTAAGAAAAAGTAAAAGGGATGGGGGATAAATCATACACCATATTTACGCAGTACATTTATGCTATAAAGCCTGTGGTTCCATAGGTCTCTAGCTATCCCTTCAAGGAAACTTCCTATGAGCACAGTAGCTGGAAAAGATCTTCCAGTTACCACATCTTTGGATCCTCTACAGTTTAGTGTTTTCCCCAAGGCCATGCTCACTCTGAGTAGCTCAAAGCTAATGACTGAACTTGGCAGGGGTATTATAGCTGGGCCATTTCTGCTAACAGGAGACTTCTTTGATAGTTAATCTTCACTTTGTAGCTCCCCCTTGTCTGGGTTGAGACTTCTCCAGAAGTACATTGTAGCGTAAAACTTGTACTAACCAATCATTCTTCCTTCCCTCTCCTCTTTCCCAGGTTTCAGACCTGCATCATCGTCTCAAGAATCTCTCCGCCTACTCTTTCACTTTCTCACCTTTATGTTTACAGGCATTGCTTCCAATACATCTCTTGCATGGCTAATTCTATTTTGTCCTCTGTTTCTTGGAGAACTGTGATATAAAATTCTTATACTTCCTAGAAAAGTTGGGCAAAGTAGGCTTTAAAATATCTAAAGGCATTGAAAAGTTATCAGACAAAATTTTGAGGGCTAGGATTTGGGGTGTGGGGGGCAAGAGGAAGACCAAAGAGATGAGCTTGGCAATTAGTACTACATTCCCTGTTGAGGAATTTGCTAACTCCGAAAGTCTTTTTGGAAAGTTTGAGAATGTGGGCAGAGAATTTGGCAGACAGAAAGGCTGAGAGAACCAAAACTGGAGTTCAGGACTCACCAAGCAGGAAGGGTTCTGGCACATGCATAGGTTTCTGTTGGGACTTTAAAGGACTAAGCATAGGAATAAGGGTGAAAGCTAAGAGAAGGATTAAGTTTCAGCTTCAAATCATCTCAGACCTTTATTGTATTAAGATGATCTGGTATTGCTATTGTCCCCGCTAGATACATGCCAGAAACAAAATTAAAATAATTTTTGCAGAGTGAAAACATCTAGAGTCTCAAATTATGCTTACTATTTTTACATTTAGTGTCATTCAATAAAAGCCCCAAACATACAAAAAGATTTAATCAAAAAACCAAGAAAAAGAGCAAATAAAATCTCCACCAGAGATATACATAAGTGAATTTTCAAATCCACTCTAAAATTGTGATTAATATGTTCAAGTAATTAAAATGCAAGGTGGACAATTTAGGCAGAGGACTGGAAACTGTATCAATTAGAAATCCTAGCACTGAAAAATATAATAACAAGGTAATATATATAAAATAAATATATATCTCTTCATTATTATATATTTAACAAAATATACAATGTAATATAAAATATAAAAATGTAATAAAGTAAAATTAAATCATTGGCGTTAACAAATTAGACACATATAAAGTAAAAATTGGTAAACTGGAAGATGGTTCAAAAAATAAATATAGACTAAATCATTGAGAGGCAAGATGACAGAAAATTAAAAAAGGAATAGAGAAATATCTACTATTTTAATAAAGATTATTAAACAAGTAATTGGAGTACTAGGAGCAAAAGGGAAACAGACTGGGCCAGGACAATATTTGAACCTAATCGTCATTCACCAACATATATGGATATTTATCTTAAGTGTAGATAAGTTGGAATGCTCAATCATCTTCACGACATTCTCATTTTTTGGTGATACTCAGACTGTAGCATCCATAGGAGTTGCTGTACAAGGTGACAACACAAGTATATGCTAAGAGGTTCTTCAGCACTTATTTTGATAATATAAGTTTGCCTCTTAAAGTTGCTGTCAGAATCTAACTGTAACTTAAATATGGTTTCAATGTATACTTACAAAAATCTTCAGGTTATTTTTATGCAGCTGTAACAAAACCAGCATTTAAAAATAGGTGGCCTAAAAAATAAGGCCTCAACTCCTTGCCATGATGTTTAAGACCCTACATTACCAAGTCCTAACTGCTAAGCTTCATCTACTCACATTCTTTCAATAATTTTATGTTTGAATTTACTCAGATTTTTATAAAACTTCAAAACTACATTCTGGTTTTACAAAAGAAAAAAAAAATCCTAGCTTGTTTTCATATTTTCAAGTTTAAAATGTTATTTAACCAGAAGCACCTGATGTAATTTCTCAGTATATACAATTGTTATGGGACAACTGAAACCAAAATAAAGAATATAGAGTATTTGAAAAATCTGAATGATAATGTTTACTTAATTTTTAGATACGCATTATTTTTAGATATACATTGAATAGTGAATACATTCAATGCGTATCTAAAACTTAAATATATATTGCCAGCCTCTCATAGAATGTTTTAAAACATAAGAAAAATAACCTCAATCAATTTTCAGAAGTAAAACTCGTAAGGCGACAGTGCAATAACACTATAAAATTAATAGTATTCACACTCACTGTAACAAACAAATAAACCATTGTTTTAAAAATTGCCGAAGTATTAGCAAATAATTAGTTTATATTATTAGCTTTCACCATAGACCACAATGAATTTTGATGCCTTAGAGAATAAAATGTAAATTATAGAGTTTTAAAAATGAACATAGCAAAGACGATTTGGGTAACCTTAGCTTATGGAAATGACTTTCTTATGATAAAGGTAATGAGATAAACTATACTGAAAAGATTTAAGGGAGAGGCCAACGTGGCTGACTAGAAGCAGCTAGTGTGCATCACTCTCATGGAAAGAAAGAGTAGCAAGTAATTACTATATCTTCAACTGGAACATTCAACTGGAACACATTGGGATTCATCAAGGAAACAACTTGACCTATGGAGAACAGAGAGGAGCGAGACAGGACAACTTCCCACTTGGGTGTGGCATGGAGCCAGGGGAGACTTTTCTACCTTGGGGAAATGATGAGTAATTGAGTCCCCAGGGACAGACACTTCTGTCATGGACCTTTGCAACCCTACGCTCAGGCGATCCTCTTGTAAGCTCACCCCTCTGGAACCTCCAGACTGACACAGAGAGCTACGTGGAGTCTGGACAGAGCCTCTGCTCAGGCACACAGGGAGTCCCAGGAGCCTTGAATCCCCAGGCATCCTAGCATTAGCAGTTGCAGCTCCAGGAGTGGGAAAGTCAGGCTCTCTTGCACACCTTCAGGAAAGGGGCCAAATCTGGGGGCTGAGCAGCAGACTGCAGGCCTCACCTCCCCTGCATCTCACAGGATGAGTAAGACCCTCCGGCCTGAGTCTCCAGCCAACTCTGTCTGGACTCTTGGGCTGGTAGCAGTTCTCTATTTCCTTGGGATGGAGCTCCCAGAAAGAGAGACTGGTTGCCATTTTTGCTATCTCGCAGTCCTTACCACCATAGCCTTCAGGCTCCAGTGGTGATTAAGGAGTGGCACAGATCTCCAGCACAGCACAACCATCACACAAGAAAGTGGCCAGACTACTTTTTACATGGGTGCCTAATCCCACTTCTCATGAAATGAGACCCCCTCAATCTGGAACTCTAGTCACCACCCACTGGGCATCTTGGGCTGGTAGCAGCTCTGTACTTGTGTAGGACAGAGCCCCCAGAGGGAGAGACTGACCTCTGCTTTTGCTGTCTTGCAGCCTTCACTAGTACAGCCTTCAATCTCTGGAGATCAAGCAGTGACAGGGAGTTACATGGATCTCCAGCACAGCATAGCCATTCCAGGGAAAAGTATCTGGACTGTTCTTCACACGGGTTGCCATCTCTGCTTCTGCCAACTAGGCTGGACCTCCCGATCTGGACTCCATCACAGCTACCCTGCTCTCACCTGAGCACATTAGTCAGAAGCAGCTCTGCAGTTCTCTGAGGAGGAAATCCTGGTGACAATCCACCACCACTCTGCCATTGCAGTTGCAATGGTACCACCCTAACGCCCTTGGGCAGGGGAAAGAACAAAGGGTCTAGTTGCTGTGCTGCCACCTGCAGCACACTGCAGCCACTGTAAGATAGGAGTCCAGTCTCTCTTTCTTGTGAGCCCCCACTCTCTACTCTTCACCAGGCAGGGCCCCCAGCTTAGGACTGGAGAATAGCCATCCCACACACCCCTGAGCCTACTGACTATTAGTGGCTCTGTACTTCCTTGGGGAGGGGCTCCCAAATGCAACTGATGGCCCCTCTGCCACTGCCACACAGTTTAGCCTCTGCTGCCTTCAGTCTGGGGAAGAAACAAAGAGCCTGAGGGTTTCACTGGAGCTTCCAGCATGCCACTGTCACTATATAGAGAGGAGCCCAGTCTCTCATCTTTGTGGGCCTTCAATCCTCTTGCTCTTTACCAAGTAGAGCCCTCAACATGGGCTAGCAGAGAATCTGCACCACTCCCTGGACATTCCCAGTAGGAGCAGCTCTGCATCTCTCTGAGGTGGAGCTCCCAGAGGCAACCAAAAGCACCACTGCCACTGCCACTGCAGTGCTACTCCCCTTGCTACCCCCAGACTGGGGAAGGAGCAAAGGCCCTGAGTGTTTTAACCTGCAGCTTTAACTCTAGAAAGTTGCAGTTGCTCTAAGGAGAAGGCCAGTTGGCCTTGATCAGGTTCCACCCACCCCCTCAATTCATCACCAGACAGGGACTTCCTGTCTTGGCCCACAACATAGCTGACCCATCCCGGGCTGATGACACTAATTGATAGTGGTTCCATATCTCTTCGGGATGGAATCTCAAGAGACAAGTGAAAGACCCTCTGTCACAACCATGGCTAAGGTCCTTTCCCCTGCTGCCTCCAAGCTGGGAAGGGAACATAAAGCCTGCTTCCGAATGACCTTATGGTAAATAGCGAAATTAAGGCAGAAATCAAGATATTCTTTGAAACTAATGAGAATATATAATATACCAGAATATCTGGGATACAGCTAAGACAGTGTTAAGAGGGAAGTTTATAGCACTAAACACCCACATCAAAAAGTTAGAAAGCTCTAAAATTAATAATCTAACATCACTACTAGAAGAACTAGAAAAGCAAGAACAAACCAACACCAAAGTTAGCAGAAGAAAAGAAATAACCAAAATCAGAGATGAACTGCAAGAGATTGAGACGCAAAAACCCCTATAAAGATCAACAAATTCAGGAGTTTCTTATTTGAAAACATTAATCAAATACATGGACTGCGAGCTAGACTAATTAAAAGAAAAAAGAGAAAAGATCCAAATCAACACAATTAAAAATGACAAAGGGGATATTGCCACTGACCTCACAGAAAATACAAAAACAAAACAAAACAAAACAAAACAAAAAACCCAGAGACCATTATGAATACCTCTCTGCATGTAAACTAGAAAATCTAGAAGAAATGGATAAATTCCACCCATACAGTCTCCCAAGTTTGAACCAGGAAGAAATTGAATCTCTGAACAGACAAATAAAGAGTTCTAAAATTGAATCAATAATGGAAATCTTACCAACCAAAAAGCTCAGGACCAGAAGAATTTACAGCTGAATTCTACCACAAGTATACAGAAGAGCTGGTACCATTTCTACTGAAACTATTCCAAAAAAATTGAAAAGGAGGGGCTCCTGTCTAACTCATTATATGAGGCCAGAATCATCCTGACACTAAAACCTGGCAGAGACATACACACACACAAACACACACACATACAAAAATTCAGGCCAATATTCTTGACAAACATAGATGCAAAAAGCCTCAAAAATACTAGCAAACCAAATCCAGCAGCACATCAAAAAGCTAATCCACCATGATCAAGTAGGCTTCATCCCCAGGAGGTTGGCCCAACATATGCAAATAAATAAATGTGATTCATGACATAAACAGAACTAAAAACAAAACCACAAGATTATATCAATAGATCCAGAAAAGGCTTTGGATAAAATTCAACATTCCTTCATGTTAACAGCCCTCAATAAACTAGGCATTGAAAGAACATACTTCAAAATAATAAGAGCCATCTATAACAAAACCACAGCCAACATTATACTGAATGGAAGAAAGCTGGAAGCATTCCTCTCCAAAACTCTAACAAGAGAAAGATGCTCTCCTTCACCACTCCTAGTCAACATAGTACTGGAAGTCCTGACCAGAACAATCAGGCAAGAGAAACAAATACAAAGCATCTAAACAGAAAGAGAGGAAGTCAAACTATCCCTGTTTGCAGACAGCATGATTCTATATCTAGAAAACCTCATAATCTCTTACCAAAGGCTCTTTAATCTGATAACAACTTCAGCAAAATTTCAGGTTACAAAATCAGCTTACAAGAAATCAGTAGCGGGCCGGGCGCGGTGGCTCAAGCCTGTAATCCCAGCACTTTGGGAGGCCGAGGCGGGCGGATCACGAGGTCACAAGACCGAGACCATCCTGGCTAACACAGTGAAACCCCGTCTCTACTAAAAAATACAAAAAACTAGCCGGGCGAGGTGGCGGGCGCCTGTAGTCCCAGCTACTTGGGAGGCTGAGGCAGGAGAATGGCGTGAACCCGGGAGGCGGAGCTTGCAGTGAGCTGAGATCCGGCCACTGCACTCCAGCCTGGGCGACGGAGCGAGACTCCGTCTCAAAAAAAAAAAAAAAAAAAAAAAAAAAAAAAATCAGTAGCATTTCTATACAACAACTGTCAGGACCCCGCCTTTCTCCAACCTAGCACTTCTCTGCCCCACTCTGATATCACTACCAATGACATTCTTTACAGAACTAGAAAAAAAAAATTAAAATTCTTATGGAACCAAAAAAGAGCTTAAAGAGCCAAGGAAATTCTAAGCAAAAAGTACACAGCTGGAGACATCAGGCTACCTGACGTCAAACTATACTACAGGGCTACAGTAACCAATATAGCATAGTACTGGTACAAAACCAGACACGTAGGCCAATGGAGCAGAATAGGGAACCCAGAAATAAGGCCACACACTGATGACCACCGGATCTTTGACAAAGCAGACAAAAACCAGCAATGGGAAAAGGACTGCCTATTCAACAAATGATGCTAGAATAACTGGCTAGTCATACACAGAAGATAGAAACTAGACCCCTACCTGAAACCACATACCAAAATTAACTCAAGATGAACTAAAGACTTAAATGTAAAATGAAAAGCTATAAATCCCTGAAAGATAACCTAGGAAATACCATTCTGGACACAGGACTTGACAAGGCTTTTATGGCAAAGTTGCCAAAACCAATTTCAACAAAACAAAAAATTGACAAACGGGATACAATTAAACTAAAGAGCTTCTGCAGAGCAAAAGAAACTATCAACAAAGTGAACAAACCACAGAATAGGAGAAAATATTTGCACACCATGCATTCAACAAAGATCTAATATCCAGAATCTATAAGGAACTTAAACAAATTTATAAGCAAAATCAAACAACCCTGTTAAAATGTGGACAAAGGACATGAACAGACACTTTTCAGAAGACGATATACATGCAGTATATACAAGCCTATAAAAATGCTCAATGTTACTAATTATTAGAGAATTGCAAATCAAAACCACAGTGAGATACCATCTCACATTTTTCAGATGGCTATTAGTAAAGAATCAAAAAATAACAGATGCTGCTGAGGTTACAAAGAAAAGGGAATGCTTGTACCCTGTTGGTGGGACTGTAAGTTGGTTCGGCCATTGTGAAAAGTAGTGTGGCAATTCCTCAAATAACTTATAACTGAGCTGCCATTTGATCCAGTAATACTTTTATTAGGTATATATCCAAAAGAATATAAATTTTTCTACCATAAAGACACATGAGCACAGATGTTCATTGTGGCACTATTCGCAGTACCAAAGACATGAAATCAACCTTAGTGTCCATCAGTGGTAGACTGGATAAAATAAAATGTGGTACTGTGGTACATTTACACCATCGAATACTATCCAGTCATAAGAAAGAGTGAGATCATGTCCTTTGCAGGGACATGGATGGAGCGGAGGCCATTATCTAACACAGGAACAGAAAACTAAATACCACAAACTCTCACTTATAAGGCAGTGCTAAATGATGAGATCACACCGACACCACATAGAGGGGAACAACACACACTGGGGCCTGTTCGAGGGTGGAGGGTGGCAGGAAGGGGAGGATCAGAAAAATTACCTGTTGGGTACTATGCTTATTACATGTGCGATGAAATAATCTGTATACCAAACCCCAATGACAAGCAGTTCACCTATATAACAAATCTGCACATATACCTTTGAACCCAAAATAAAAGTTAAAAAAAGTTTTCAAAAAATAGGTAATCTAATATTTTTGAATATCAAAAATATCATAATATTTAAAGGAAAACTGAGAGACATATTCACACCAACTTTTACAGAATAATACATTAATGTTATTTTATACATATTTCTAGACAACTGTTAAGGGACTCTAATGTTTTTGTTTCTCTAATAGTGCATATCTGTTTCTTTTACCACTGTGTTTTTATTGCCTTTAATCATACTTAAGCCTGTTTTCTCAACTATCAAAGTTCTGCTTGTTGTAAAGGTAAAATGCACACAATTAAATATGTCTCCTCAGTAAAACAGCTCCATTTTAAGATGACTCAGATGGGAAAATGAACTAGCTTCTGACCTGTACATGCTATTTTTAATCTAGATAGTCTTATTTTATACAGTCTAAATCAATATAAATCATGTAAAAGGTCTCATCTCTTGAATGAGCATCATTTTCTGATCAAAATATATTTTCTGTCTCTATGAGAACTAGCATTTCATCTTGAGAATAAAATTTTGATACAGTCTAGCATAATCATAAAAATAACAGTTATAAATATGAACACACTTAGAAATGAATATCATTAGAAAGTGAATAAAGTATAGTTGTTAAAAGGGGAAAATGCCAGGACTATTCACCTAGGTTTGTATATGTTTAATATAATAAATACATTGGTTAAATTAAATCCATACATCCCCGTATGGATTTAACCCATATATATGGATATTTATTTATTTACATATTTATATAATAAATATAGGTTGGTGCAAAAATGATTGTGTTTTTTGCCATTACTTTGCATAATTTCCAATTGCAATTACTTTTGCACCGACATGTATGTACACACACACACACACACACACATATACACATATGTGTGTGTATATATATGTATAAAATTTGGAATTGTACCTACTTAGAGGTATTATTATTATTTGGGTAAAATTAGCTAAGTAGCTTTGCTCAGAGAAATTTAAAAGCATATGTATTTTATTATTTACAGACACCCAATAATTATATAAAGACATACATCAAACTTATCCATAAAGACATTAAACAAAAATATAATGAATTACCTTAATTTACTCATAAATTATCAAATCTAAAACTAATGCTCACTGTTACAAAGTATGTTAAGATAAACATGCTAATATATTGTTGATGTTAGCACAAAGAGAAAAGTTTTTCAGAGAGTAATTTTCCAAGAAGTCTTAAAAATATCCATACCCTTTGGTCTGTGTATTCTACTTCTCAGAACATACACTACAGAAATGATAAAAAAATTCTGACCAAAATGTACAAGCATGTCAATCAAACCATAACTTATAATATTAAGAACAGAAATAATCTGACATTTCCAATAGCGCTATAAAATAATAAAATAAATTACAGTCTATGTTAGACAACTATATAGCATTAAAAATTGCATTCTCTCATGTGTTTGTTGGCTGTATGAATGTCTTCTTTTGAGAAATGTCTGTTCATATCCTTTGCCCACTTTTTGATGGGGTTGTTTGTTTTTTTCTTGTAAATTTGTTTGAGTTCTTTGTAGGTTCTGGATATTAGCCCTTTGTCAGATGAGTAGATTGAAAAAATTTTCTCCCATTCTGTAGGTTGCCTGTTCACTCTGATGGTAGTTTCTTTTGCTGTGCAGAAGCTCTTTAGTTTAATGAGATCCCATTTGTCAATTTTGGCTTTTGCTGCCGTTGCTTTTGGTGTTTTAGACATGAAGTCTTTGCCCATGCCTATGTCCTGAATGGTACTACCTAGGTTTTCCTCTAGGGTTTTTATGGTATTAGGTCTAACATTTAAGTCTCTAATCCATCTTGAATTAATTTTCGTATAAGGAGTAAGGAAAGGATCCAGATTCAGCTTTCTACTTATGGCTAGCCAATTTTCCCAGCACCATTTATTAAATAGGGAATCCTTTCCCCATTTCTTGTTTCTCTCAGGTTTGTCAAAGATCAGATGGCTGTAGATGTGTGGTATTATTTCTGAGGACTCTGTTCTGTTCCATTGGTCTATATCTCTGTTTTGGTACCAGTACCATGCTGAAACTGGCATTTTGAAGGATGCATCAGAATCCTTTAATAGCATAATTGATCAAGCAGAATAAAGAACTAGTGAGTTTGAAGATAGCAATTTGAAAATGCACAGAGGAGACAAAAGGAAAAAAAGAATAAAAAACAATGCAGGATGCCTAGAAGATCTAGAAGATAGTCTCAAAGGGGCAAATCTAAGGGTCATTGGCATTAAAGAGGAGGTAGAGAAAGAGATAGTAGTACAAAGTTTATTCAAAGGGGTAAAAGTAGAGAACTTCCCAAACCTAGAGAAAGATATCAATATCCAAGTACAAGAAGGCTATAGAACACCAAACAGATTTAACCAAAAGAAGACTATCTGGAGACATTTTATAATAAAACTCCCAAAGGTCAAGGATAAAGAAAGAATCCTAAAAGCAGCAAGAGAAAAAAAAAATAACATATAATGAAACTCCAATATATCTGGCAGCAGAGTTGTCAGTGGAAACTTTACAGGCCAGGAGAGAGTGGCATGATATATTTAAAGTACTGAAGGAAAAAGAAACAAAAAAAACCTTTTACCCTAGAATAGTATATCCATTGAAAATATCATTCAAACATGAAGGGTGAAATAAAGACTTTCCCAGACAAACGAAAGTTGATGGGTTTCATTAATACCAGACCTGCCCTATAAGAAATGCTGAAGGGAGTACTTCAATCATAAAGAAAAGGACATTTATGAGCAATAAATAATCACCTGAAGGTACAAAAATCACTGGTAATAGTAAGTACAAAGGAACACAGAATATTATAACATGCTGTAACTGTGATGTGTAAACTACTCTTATCCTAAGTAGAAAGACTAAATGAGGAATCAATCAACAATAACTACAACAACTTTTTAAAACATTGTCACTGCAATAAGATATGAGTAGAAACAATGAAAAGTTAAAAAACTGGGGGACAAAGTTAAGGCATAGAGTTTTTTATTAGTTTTCTTTTTCTTTGTTTATGCAAACAGTATTAAGTTGTTATCTGGTTAAAATAACGGATTATAAGATAGTATTTACAAGCCTTATTATAATCTCAAATGAAAATTCATACAATGAATACACAAAAAATAAAAAATAAGAAACTAAATCATATCACCAGATAAAATCATCTTCACTAGAGGAAGACAAGAAGGAAAGAAAAAAAGAAAGAGAAGACCAGAAAACAAATAACAAAATGGCAGGAGTAAGTTCATACTTAACGATAATAACATTGAATGTAAATGGACTAAACTCTCCAGTTGAGACAGAGACTAGCTGAATGAATGAAAAAACAAAACCCATTGATCTGTTGCCTGTAAGAAACATACTTCACCTTTAAAGATACACAGACTGAAAATAGAGGGATGGAAAAAGATAGTCCATGATGATGGAAACCAAACAAAAGAGCAGGAGTCACTATACTTACATCAGACAAAATAGATTTCAAGACAAAAACTATGAGAACAGACAAAGAAGGTCACTATATAATGATAAAGAGGTCAATTCTCCAAGAGGACATAACAATTTTAAATATATATACAGTCAACATGGGAGCACCCAGATATATAAAAGAAATATTATTAGAGCTAAAGAGAAAAATAGGTCCCCACACAATAATAGCTGGAGATTTTAATACCCCACTTTCAGCATTGGATAAATCTCCCAGACAGAAAATTAATAAAGAAACATCAGACTTAATCTGTAGTGTAGACCAAGTGGATCTAATAGATGTTTACAGAACATTTCATCTATGCTGCAGAATACATATTCTTTTCCACAGCACATGAATTACTCTCAAGGATAGACCATGTGTTAGATGAGAAAACAAGTCTTAAAACTTTCAAAAATTTGAAATAATATCAAGCATTTTCTCTGACCACAATGGAATAAAACTAGAAATTAATTACAGGAGGAATGTTGGAAACTATACAAATACATGGAGATTAACCAATATGCTCCTGAATGACTAGTGGATCAATGAAGAAATTAGGAATGAAATTGAAAAAAAATCGTGAAACATATGGTAATGGAAACACAACACACCAAAACCTAAGGGATACAGAAAAAGCAGTACTAAGAGAAAAATTTATAGCTATAACTGCCTACCTCAAGAAAAAAAAAATGCTTCAAATGAACAGTCTAATGATGCATCTTTATGAACTAGAAAACCAGCCAGGTGTGGTGGCTCGCATGTGTAATCCCAGCACTTTGGGAGGTCACGGTGAGTGGATCACGAGGTCAAGAGTTCAAGACCAGCCTGACCAACATGGTGAAACCCTGTCTCTACTAAAAATACAAAAATTAGCTGGGCATGGTGGCATGCACCTGTAATCCCAGCTACTCAGGAGGCTGAGGCAGGAGAATCGCTTGAACCTGGGAGGCAGAAGTTGCAGTGAGTCAAGATGGTCCCACTGCGCTCCAGCCTGGGTGACACAGTGAGACTCTGCAAAAAAAAAAAAAAAAAAGAAAAGCAAAAGCAAGCCAAATCCAAAATTAGTAGCAGAAAAGAAATAATAAAGATCAGAGTGGAAATAAATACAATTGAAATGAAAAAAGCAATGCAAAAGATCAATGAAACAAAAAGCTGTTTGTTGAAAAGTTAAACAAAATTGACAAGCCATTAGCCAGACTAAGAAAAAAAGAGAGACGATCCAAATAAACAAAATCAGAAATGAAAAGGGAGATATTAAAACTGATACCACAGAAATTCAAAGGTTCGTTAGTGGCTACTATGAGCTACTATATGCCAAAAAATTGGAAAATCTAGAATAAATGGACAAATTCCTAGCTACATACAATCTACCAAGACTGCACCATTAAGTCCAAATCCTGAATAGATCAAATAGCAAGTAACAAGATCAGAGCCATGATAAAGAGTTCCAGTAAAGAAAAGTCTGTTACCTGATTTCTTCACGATAGAATTCTACCAAACATTTAAAAAAGCACTAATACCAATCTTTCTCAAACTATTCCAAAAAATAGAGGAGGAAATACTTCCAAACTCATTCTACCAGGCCAATATTACCCTGACACGAAAACCAGACAAAGACACATTTAAAAAAAAAAAAGAAAGAAAACTACAAGCCACTATCTCTGATGAATATTGATGCAAAAATTCTCAACAAAATACTAGCAAACTGAATTCAACAATACATTAGAAAGGTTATTTATCATGACCAAGTGGGATTTATCGTGGGGATGCAAAGATGGTTCAACCTAAGTGTCTATCAACAGATGAATGGATAAGAAAAATGTGGTATGTATACAAAAAGGAGTATTATTCAGCCATAATGAGGTATGAGATCTAGTCATTTTCAACAACATGGATGGAACTGAAGATGATTATGTTAAGTGAAATAAGCCAGGTGCAGAAAGACAAACATCACATGTTCTCACTTATGTGTGAGATCTAAACACCAAAACATTTGAATTTATGGACACAGAGAGTAGAAGGATGGTTACCAGAGCTGGGAAGGTTAGTGGGGAATGTAGGGGAGGTGAAGTTGGTTATAGGTACAAAAAAAACAAAGAATAAATAAGGCCTACTATTGGATAGCACAATACAGTGGCTATAGTCACTAATAACTAAATTGTATATTTTAAAATAACTTGAAGAGTGGAATATGTTTGAGGGGATGGACACCCCATTCTCCATGGCATGCTTATTTCACATTACATGCCTGTTTCAATATATCTCATGTACCCCATAAATATATACACCTGCTTGGACCCACAAAAATTAAAGAATAAAATAAATAAAAAATATAAAAAATAGACTACGTTTTTACTTACAAATTTGTATTTTGTTGCATTACAAAAGCAAAATAGGCTGGGCGCAGTGGCTCATGCCTGTAATCCCAGCCCTTTGGGAGGCCAAGGTGGGTGGATCACGAGGTCAGGAGTTTGAGACCAACTTGGTGAAACATCATCTCTGTTAAAAATACAAAAATTAGCCAGGCGCGGTGGCGTGCGCCTATAATACCAGCTACTCAGGAGGCTGACGCAGGAGGATCGCTTGAACCCAGAAGGCAGAGGTTGCAGTGAGTTGAGATCCCGGCACTGCACTCCAGCCTGGGTGACAGAGTGAGACTCCATCTCAAAAAAAAAAAGAAAAAAAAAAGTGTAACAATACATGTGTTCCTAAAAAAAAAAAAAAGAGAGACAATAAAGAGAAAGCGAAAAGAGAGAAAATAAATAAAAGTAAATAAAAATAAAAATAAATTTCCAAATGAGAAATATGAAAATTTTGAAAAAAATTTCAAGTACAAATAAAACTTAGTCTAAAAACATTCTTGATATTAAATGTGTTAGTCAAAATTATGCTGAGTTAACGCTATTGTTTATAATTAGTTTCAATTAACTTTATAATTTTAGCTTCCCATGACATTAAGACTTTTTGAGAATGCAATTTTTTTTTTAAATTTATTTATTTATTTATTTATTTATTTTTTAAATTTATTTATTATTATTATACTGTAAGTTGTAGGGGACATGTGCATAACGTGCAGGTTTGTTACATATGTATACTTGTGCCTTGTTGGTGTGCTGCACCCATCAACTCGTCATTTACATCAGGTATAACTCCCAATGCAATCCCTCCCCCCTCCCCCCTCCCCATGATAGGCCCCGGTGTGTGATGTTCCCCTTCCTGAGTCCAAGTGATCTCATTGTTCAGTTCCCACCTATGAGTGAGAACATGCGGTGTTTGGTTTTCTGTTCTTGTGATAGTTTGCTAAGAATGAT